>NW_022589793.1:0-52984 GCF_004348235.1 Phoca vitulina
AAAAAATGCGAGGAAAGGAAAGGTAAGTAATAGGATGTCATGCTTATTGAGTGCTTTATGTCAGGTGTGCTTCAATAATCATTCTGCTCTCAGGCGACAGTGCCCCACAGTACAAAAATCTCATTGTCATCCCCATTTTGGAGATGAGCATGCTGAGGCTCAGAGAAAGGCACACAGCTAGTGAGTGAGGGAGCTAAGATTCCAACCAATGGAGAGCCTTCCCTTCTCCCCAAGACTCTATGAGCTTTTATAGAGCTCCATGCCACTTGATTCTTTCTGGTGAAGGGAGCAAAGGGGTATTTAAATCCTAATAGAGCACTGGGTGTTATACGAAAAGAATGGATCACCACATCAAAAACTAATGATGTATTGTATGGTGACTAATATAATAAAATTTAAAAAAATAAAAATAAATAAATCCTAATAGAACTCAAAATATTTGCATGGAGAAGAGAAAACAGAATAAAAGCAGGCCCACCCAGGAAAGAGTAGATTCAGAGGGCCTGTCTTGGGGGAAGACTCAGCATTGTCCTCAGGCCAGTGGCTTCTTACTCCACCTCTGATGAGGTTACTTATCAACCAGAACCTTTATCAGACCCATCAGGTTGTTCCCCAAACTTACTGGACTCTGGTGTAGACCGAGAGATTTTTTTATCAAGCAGATGTGAATCCTTTCTCAGGGTCCGGGTTTCTGTGCCTGAACTTCTGAGGACCGAGAATGAGGACCTCTTCATGTGAAAAGGAGGCAGGAACCAGCTTGAAAGGGTCACCACTGTCCAAATCAAGACAACCTGCAGATCAAAATGAATCATGGCAGGAATAGTTTCCTAATACTGAATGATAATCCATGAGTCTAGAGTTCTACTTAAGAAAAGCTTTAAAAATCGGGATTGGAGAGAAGGGAAAGATCTCTACAAAAGTTCGCTCAGAAATAAAGATAGAAGTAGACAGTGGAAAGAAGAAATCACGTTTAAAAAAAAAAACATCATTGTAACAATTCAGCCACCAGTTATCAGTAGATGCTAACTACGGTCTTTGGGTGAAATAATGTTGGGGCACAAGATATGGACTGTGGGAACCACAGTGAACTTAACACAACGTGCTCATTGTGAAACTAGACTGTTTCCATGTGGCTCATGAGGCAGGATCAAAGTGAAGGGCATAATATCAGATAGTAACAGATTTTTAAAAAAAGAAAAAAATAGAGAAGTCTGAACAAATAGAACGCACATCATGAGATGGTAAATGTAAAGCCAAAGAGAAAACAGTCCCATTGAATGCGAATGGACAAAAAGATCCAGATAAAAATCCACAACTTTCTAAACCAGCCAACTGACCAACAAGTGTAAACTTTTGCGGCGCCTGGGTGGCTCAGTCAGTTAAGCATCTGCCTTCAGCTCAGGTCATGACCCCAGGGACCTGGGATTGAGCCCCACATCAGGCTCCTTGCTTAGCAGGGAGTGGGCTTCTCCCTCTCCCTCTTCCCCTCCTCCCACTCATGCTTTTTCTCTCTCTCTGCTCTCTCTTTCAAATAAATAAATAAATCTTCAAAAAAAACCTGCAAGAAAAATAAAATCCTCCAGTGGCAAATTTTCACATCCCTCTCTCAGCAGCTGATAATAAGCAGCCCCCAAATCAGTAAGGATGCAGGAAATTTGGACAGTTAAACCATCTGAATGTAGAAATAGATACATAATTGTATAAAGTACCTATCATATAGAAGGAGATACAAAATAAATACATAAAATGTATGTATAATTATACATTTAGATATTAGATATGTTAAAAAATAAAACTAATATATTCTCCACTTATGTAAAATGAACATAGAGCTACAGAAATATGTATATATATTATTACATACATTTATACACAGAAATCTATAGGTTATTTTACCGAACAGATAGAGGAAAGTCATTATTTTTAAGGACATATCATATGTTTATAGAATTTAACCACGAATTGGACATAAAGCAAGTCTCAATATATTTCAGAAGAGTGAAACCCACAAAGGATGTTCTTTGATCATAATTGCAAATGTGCTAGATCATTGAACAAATGGGGGATCACTAACATTTCCACATATGTTTGGTAATTGAATAGCCTTTTGAACAAAAGTATAAAAGGAAATCTCAAAGGAAAAATCAGTGTGAACTGAATGAAAATGATACTGAATATATGGCATTAAAATAGACCTCTTTCTGTCCTAGGAATTTGCCTTTGGATAGAAAGATTTATGGTGTGGGCGCCTGGGTGGCTCAGTTGGTTAAGCGACTGCCTTCGGCTCAGGTCATGATCCTGGAGTCCCTGGATCGAGTCCCGCATCGGGCTCCCTGCTCGGCGGGGAGTCTGCTTCTCCCTCTGACCCTCCCCCCTCTCATGTGCTCTCTCTCATTCTCTCTCTCAAATAAATAAATAAAATTAAAAAAAAAAATTCTAATTCCTTATAAAAAAAAAGAAAAAAAAAAAGAAAGATTTATGGTGTTCAAATCATCCCATATTAACGGAGAAGGTGTTACACCTTAAACATCTCTAGAAATGCCACTTATCTCTGTCACCTCACTAGGTGTCAGTATGGGGTTTAAATTATGCACATAAATGGAATAATGCCAAGCTGAATCTCATGCTTGATCTGTGTGGGATCTCCATGATGCTTATTAATTTTATTAATTTTTTAAATTTTATTTTATTATGTTAGTCACCATACTATACATCATTAGTTTTTGATGTAGTGATCCACGATTCATTGTTTTCGTATAACACCCAGTGCTCCATGCAGTATGTGCTCTCCTTAATACCCATCACTGGGCTAACCCATACCCCCAACCCCACCCCTCTGAAACCCTCAGTTTGTTTCCCGGAGCCCATAGTCTCTCATGGTTCATCTCTCCCTCCAATTTCCCCCCTTCATTTTTCCCTTCCTTCTCCTAATGTCCTCCATGCTATTCCTTATGTTCCACAACAAAGTGAAACCATATGATAATTGACTTTCTCTGCTTGACTTATTTCACTTAGCATAATCTCCTCCAGTCCCATCCATGTTGATGTAAAAGTTGGGTATTCATCCTTTCTGATGGCTGAGTAATATTCCATTGTATATATGGACCACATCTTCTTTATCCATTCATCTGTTGAAGGGCATCTCAGCTCTTTCCAGAGTTTGACTTTCGTGGACATTGCTGCTATGAACATTGGGGTGCATATGGCCCTTCTTTTCGCTACTTCTGTGTCTTTGGGGCAAATACCCAGGAGTGCAATTGCTGGGTCATAGGATAGCTCTATTTTTAACTTTTTGAGGCACCTCCACACTGTTTTACAAAGTGACTGTACCAACTTGCATGCCCACCAACAGTGTAAGAGGGTTCCCCTTTCTCCACAACCTCTCCAACATTTGTTATTTCTTGCCTTGTCAATGTTTGCCATTCTAACTGGTGTAAGGTGGTATCTCAATGTGGTTTTGATTTGAATTTCCCTGGTGGCTAATGATGATCAACATTTTTTCATGTGTCTGTTAGCCATTTGTATGTCTTCTTCAGAGAAGTGTCTGTTCATGTCTTCTGCCCATTTTTTGACTTATTATTTGTTTTTTGGGTGTTGAGTTTGAGAAGTTCTTTATAAATCTTGGATACCAGCCCTTTATCTGTAGTGTCATTTGCAAATATCTTCTCCCATTCTGTGGGTTGCCTCTCTGTTTTGTTGACTGTTTCCTTTGCTGTCCAGAAGCTTTTTATCTTGATGAAGTCCCAAAGGTTCATTTTTGCTTTTGTTTCACTAGCCTCTGGAGATGTATCTTGAAAGAAGTTGCTGTGGCCGATGTCGAAGTGGTTACTGCCTATGTTCTCCTCTAGGATTTTGATGGATTCCTGTCTCACAATGAGGTCTTTCATTAAGTCTTCTCAACAGCCTTGCCAGACCCTGTCCAACTTCATGCTCCCTGCGGGGCAGTGGGGGTGGTGGGGGTGGCAGTGGGGAGGAAGATGGCGGAGGAGTAGGGGACCCTATTCCGACTGGTCCTGAGAATTGAGCTGGATACCTACCAGACCACTCTGAACACCCACGAAATCAGCCTGAGATGTAAGCAGATAGATCTGGATCTCTAGAAACAGAATATCACAGGAGGTTCATTTAGAGGTAAGAAGCGGGAAACCAGGTTTCGAGGTACGAAGCGGGGAACCATGATTCCGTGGGCAAATAAACAGATAAACGGAAGGGGGAGGGCATCTGCCCGTGGGGATCCTACACCGCAGGTGAGCAATAGCCTCGCGCACCGGGGACGGGGCACAGACTCGCAGACCAGTAGCGGCAGAGAAAGGACTTGAGGGCAGCCCCCGGATGGAAACCCAGAGTGGCGGGGCCGCGTGTGCAAACTGGGGGCGGCTGGTGGTTTTAGAAGCACAAAGGGCAGAGGTATGCCCCGACCTGGAGGCGAGGACTGGGAATGCTGCTGAGGGGCGCACAACCCAGGACTGCAGTTTATAGCAGCACAGACGGAAACGGAGACGGTGTGGCCTGGAGAGCTCACTGAAGAACAGGCTGTGATCTCTCTGCTCTGAGGCAGAGGGTTGGAAATGGGCTCTTCTGCTCTCTCAGAAGAGACGCAGAAAGCCGCCAGTGAACAAAAGCCCCCAGAAAACGGTTTTCACTGAGCCCATCCCCCGCCACAGGTGGGCAGGGCAACTCTGCCCAAACAGGGCTGCCTGAGTAACAGGGTGGGAGACCCCTCGCCCAGAAGACAGGCCGGGAAAACAAGAGGCCAGCAACCCTAAGTCCCTAGAAAACAGGTGCATCTTGCTTGGGTTGTGGTCAATAATTTGGACTCTACACATTCCCTCAACCACCTGTCAACAGAATGACTAGTAGGAGGAACCCCCAAAATAGGAAAGACTCAGAGATTATGACTTAGGATGCCACCGATATACAAATGGATTCAGATATAACCAAGATGTGGAAGATGGAATTCAGGCTAGCAATTATGAAGACTAGAATGGAGAAATCAATTAATGGCAACATAGAGTCTCTAAGGGCAGAAATGAAAGCTGAATTGGCAGAATTTAAAAATGCTATCAATGAGATCCAATCTAATCTAGATAATCTAACAGCTAGGGTAAGCGAGGTAGAAGAACGAATCAGTGACCTGGAAGACCATTTAATAGCCGATTTTAATTCATAAAGTTCATAAGCTTCTCTCTCAAGGGACTCCTGGACAACACCCAGGGAGTGTGGCACCACCAGGAACCTGAGAGAGGGTGAGGAAGAATCAGAGGGAGATAGGGCTAGAGAGAAGAAGGACAAAGAGGAATTGCAAGGAGGAAAGGGGGAGGTGGTCCATGTGTGTGGAGGGGGAACCATGGGCCAAGGAGGACCTCCTGTACCGGGGGGGCTTGCTCAAGTTCCAAAACCAGGCCCCAGGTCCTGCAGCCTAGAACTGGCACAGATGCATTGCTGATCTCGACCCAAAGTATTCGAGAATAAGGTCTGTATTCTCCCTCTGGAGCTAGCAATGCACAGCAGGATGGGGGGTTGCTATCCTCATGTCCACTATGGATCCTGATGCAAGAGGGTAGGTGGATGGTTTCCAACCCCAAGCATTCGGGGCACCTGGGTCGCTCAGTCTTTAAGCATCTGCCTTTGGCTCTGGTCATGATCCCAGGGTGCTGGGATCAAACCCCGCATCGGGCTCCCTGCTCAGTGGGAAGCCTGCTTCTCCCTCTCCCACTCCTCCTGCCTGTGTTCCCCCTCTCGCTGTCTCTCTCTCTGTGTCAAAAAAAATCTTAAAACAAACAAAAACCAAACAAACAAAACCCAAGCATTCTCTTACATCCAAGCAGAAACGTCATACTTCACCAAGCTTCTAGTTGTGAGCAGATGGCAATTAGTATTTGTAGGTAAAATTGGTTCCTTACCAGACTGATGGAAACGATTGCATCCATCTTCCATGTCTAAATCACTTTTCATTGAAAACATTCTCTCAGGAGACATGCAGTCATTCAGAACGCATGTGTAGCTCCCTCTAGGTTTGCATTTGGACCCTGTCACCTATGTGTCCCCAAACACTTGATTGGCAAAGTCGAAAATACGCTGTCACGATCAAGATCATGGTGCTAGATGATGTCTTACATAAATAGAATTTCATATATCCTGACCTGACCAGAAATTATTCTTTTCTTCAGAGGAAGAAGGAAAGAAAAAATAGTGTAATGGGTGTCAGTTTTTTATTTACTACGAACATTTTGGTGGGTAAACACAATTATGTTACTTTGCATTATGTCGATTTGCAGTCTGTATTTTGGAGGGGAGTGGTGCAAGCACTACAAATTACTTAATGACATTGACAAAATCGGTTTCATTCTTCAGTGACACAGAAAGGAGAAGGAAAAGATTTCTTTGTGTCTGAGGCACCGTCACAAAGACCTGTCCCAGTCTGGAGAAGAGGCTTGGCGGGACCCAGCACCCTCAGTGCCTGCAGCTGAGGGGCCCTGGCTTTGAGCATTGTAGGGATTCCCAGTGCGGCCAGCAGGGGGCGCGCGCGCATCACCCCCGGGAGGGGGCGGTTTCCCTGCGTGCCCAGCAAAGGCCAGAGGGCAGAGGGCGCGCCCTGGCCAAGGCATTGTCTGAGCCAGGGTGCCTCAGGGCAGGAAAGGCTTCTGCCGCCCCCTGAGGACCCAACGCCCCTCCGAGAGCCAGGGCTGCGTTGCCAGTAAGTTCTGCAGCCGCCCCGGGGAGAACCTGGGGCCTTTGCAGCAACTTGGTGCCTCCTGAGGAGCGACGGAGAAGCAGCCTTGTTAGCTGAGTGCTGAGGAGGGGGCTCTGGGCGGCTTCCCAGGACCTGCTGGTAGGTGAGCAGCACAGTCGCTTGCATTTTCTGAGCTGTTCCCCTGGTTCATTCCTCCTTTTCCCTGAGGGTATTTGAACAAGACCTATTTTACCCAGGGGTCCTTGGATTGAGGGGTCCCACGATGCCACATCAGAAAGGCTGTGGTGGTTTGTTACACATGCAGGCTTGTTTCTGGGGAGAAATCCTGACCCAAATTCAGAGGAAGGGGAGCCGCATTCAGTTGGGACAGGAATACAGGCACTGCTGACTCTCAGGACCTTCTAGAAGGAGGAGCTGGGATCCCACTTCCCAGGTTCTGCTGGAACCAGAGCCCCAGGTAAAAACACAAACTGCCCTCCAGTTTGTAACCTTAAAGGGAGAAACTCTCAGGGAATTATCAGCCACTGTCGGGTTTCTTTGGAAGGAAAGAGAATTGAATGTAGGACAGAGAAGCTGTGATTAAACCTTAGGCACATTGGGGAGCATCGGAGAGGCTCAGTGTTTTCAGGAGGAAAGGGGGCAATTTAGAAGGCTGTTAAGAACTAAAAGTCCATTGGAGGCATCTGGGGAGTTCAAAGTGTTGTGGCTTCTCATGCGTGAGTCCTGTTGGAGGAGGTGGGCAGGGGGTGGGGGGGGGGGGGGATGGAGAGATGAGAATAGAGTTCTGCTAGCGAAATAATGGAGTATCCATGTGTCAGGTCAAGTCCATGTCTTCCTGTTGGGTCCCCAGTTTATTTGGAGTGGTAGTGTGTGAGAGCTCCCCCTGCCCAAACCTCCTGCCTCTGTTTTGTGACATTTCCCATTATGACTTACCACATTTCCCCCTTCTGAGCAAGATTTGCCTTGATGAGCAAAGTAAGTCAGTCAGAGAGGGACAAATACTATATGATTTCCGTCATTTGTGGAATTTATGAAATAAAACATATGAGCAAAGAGAAGAAAAAAGAGGCTAACCAAGAAACAGACTCTTAACTATAGAAAAGAAACCGATGGTTTTCAGAGGGGAGGTGGTTGGGGGGATGGGTTCAGTAGGTGGTGGGGATTAAGTCATGCAGTTGTGACGAACGCCAGGTTTGCCTGGAAGTGTTGAGTCACTAGATTGTACACCTGAAATGAATATAACACTGTATATTAACTAATTGTAATTTAAATAAAAACTTAAAGAAGTTTCCTTGGAGGAATTTCTGACCAACAGCCAAGTTCTTTGGATTTAGCGGTTTTGCGTTTCAGTGCCAGCAAAAGGCCTTTTTCTGGTTCGCATGGCTCCTCTCGGAGGGAACGTGCATCACAGTTGTAAACGACTTAAGTGACACTTGAGGCAAAGGGAGAGTTAGAAGAGAGAAACTCTCACATACTTCCTGTGTGACGTCTGTGTCTGCTCAAGATTGAGACCAGTGAGCCAGCATCACCTCACTGGGGACAGTGTTTGTACAAAGGATTGAGCGACAGCAAGTACAGAACCAAAGCCACAGGACAATTCCAACCCATATATCGGTTCTAAACCAGGACCCTAGGTCTTTAAGTAGCCAGCTGAAATCTCCATTGGCACTTGTTGGACTGAAGGAAGAAAAGGGTTCTCCCTATGAAGGCAAACCCGGAGTCCTGTATGCCTTCTGGAAGTGTCCTCCCCCAGTGGCTAGGAGCAAAATATCAAATACTGCGGGAATGCACTGAATGAAATCACTGAGCACATTTGGGAACATAGAGTACACTGAAGAACATGAAGCAATAGTTAGAGAACTTGTTGCAAGAATAGGAATACTTCCGGGACATTTCAAAACTATTGTTTTTCAAAAGAAACTGTTTAGAACTATATGGGTTATCAGTAGTGATCTGTTATGTTGTAAATTCAGAAACCATGCATTTGGATTAGAATCAGGATTCAGTTAATAGTTTAGGTAAAAGAAAGACTTGAATTCTGAACCTTCTAAACCTCTAGAAATGCTCACAAGATCAAAATGAGGCTATTTTTTTTATTATGTTATGTTAATCACCATACATTACATCATTAGTTTTTGATGTAGTGTTCCATGATTCATTGTTTGCATATAACACCCACTGCTCCATGCAGAACGTGTCCAAAATGAGGCTATTTCTGAAAAGGTTATAATCCAAAAAGGTCTCCTCCTTTTGCAAGAAACTGGGATATGCAGAAAATGGCATGTTCTTTGCACAAAAGAGGTAGAAAGAGCAACAGTGAGAAAAGGAATGCAGGCCTGGTCTGGACATGTGGGGAAAGCTGTCTCCCCAGATGTTTTCTATTTCAATTGGGGAAGTATTTACCTTCTTGTCACCAGATGGTGTACTGGTCCAGTCAGGGTTTGGTGCCTTCTTTAAATATGTCCCGTGGACCCAAGAGTCCATTCCCTGGGATTTGGCAGCACAAGGTTTGGTTAGCAGTATGTGCTAAGGGCCTCTCAAGGGAGGTTGAAGAGAATCTCTGTGGAGGTGTCTTTTCCGATAGAGAGACTCTCCAGGTTGCAAGGTGTGATGGTCAAGGTAAGTGTCCCCTGGGAGTAGACTGTGAAAAGACTGCTCTGCTACAACATGGTTAGTTTTAATAGAAGCAACTAGATCTTTGCATTATTGAAATATATCCCCTTTTCCCACCTGTAGGTCAAAAGGGGCAGTGGTCGAATGCATGGATGTCCAGTGACTGTCTCCAAGGGTGAGAGTCTGAGTTCCAAAGGGGGTGGGCTTGAGATTTAGAAGGAGTAACGGCAATGCCTTTGGCCCAGGTAGTTGGCAGATCTTTGCACATTTAGCTCATTGAGTCCCCAGTATTGCCATTATTGTATTGGACCATCTGTGAAGATAGGGGTTAGTAATGTACAATCAAAGTGTTGTAAAACTGGCCGAACATCACAAATGGGGTGAGGTCCCTGCACGGTAGAGTGGGTTTTCTGGTCACTGTGTAGTTCAAGAGGGCTTCCCTGGGAGGGATAATTTTTTGGAGAGCCTTTATTCTGTCTACCACACTGGGCTTAGCCTTGGGACTTCATTCATTAAAGGATCAAGGAGCCCTGTTGATGTCTGAGCCCATGAGAGATACTCTCTTCTGGATATCATATGGGGTACCAATGAACTCTGAAGGTGAAAAATGTCTATGTCTGATCACTGTCATCAACAAGCAACATTTAGGCAGAGACTTCACTAAACCCAATTCCTGTTGCCATCAACTGACATTCACAAAGGTACAAGCAGGCAAAGTTTATGTTCAAACCAGTCAGCAACACTGTCTCAAAATTATTTCCAAATGAGATCATGTCAGGACAGACACCTTGTAGTGGCTAGCGTATAGTCAATGCTCAATAAAAGCCAGGAGTTTGAAGGATTTCTCATAATCTAATCAATGAGTTGAGACTTCAGATATGATTCCCTTGGCTGTCTTTTGCCAGGATGCCAGGCTATATCCAGCTACGCCACAAGAGTCAAGCATGCCAATATTCCAGGCTACTTGAAAATCATGAGAGACTCTGATAATAGGCCATTGAGCGGTATGGATCTTGATATCATCAGCTCCATGGACAAGAATAATCCGCTAATGTGCTGAGGCTTAGCACTGAACCGTAAGAGGAAGTTGCTCCTGCATTTCCTCTCTCCCCTCCCAGCTGTGTCTTATAAATTGCTGTTGCTTTAACCACAGGTTGTCCAGAGAAACATCAACTCTCCTCCCACAGGATTATGATCCTCCCAACTGTGCACCAGAGACTCGGGACTATAATGGCATAGATGCCACCAAAAGAAAAGAAGGAAGGAACCAATTTTTTGGCAGATACGGAACTGAGTCTTTGTGAAGAAGCTGAAGGCCTTTCTGGATCAATAATAACATTTTCTGGTAAGGAAAAAATGCATGTGGTAACATGGAAGTGATTCTAGTAAATGAGAAGTTGTAAGAGTGTGTTTAAATGTAGAGAACAGAGCACTAAGAGTCCCATCGTCTTGCCATAATTGGATAACTGCTGATTCAACCCTGGATAAATGTCCCTTTGACAGGAAAATGGACTGTTCTACTTTACAAAGGTTGATAGAAATATAGCAAAAATCTGTGATAGCATTTCCTTGCATTGGCTTTGGAGACAACAAATGCAGGCTGGAATTTGTGCTGCATGCTCCATGAACGGCTTTTGTTATTTATTTCCTCTCACCGCCTCAGTCACTTTATAGGTAAAACAAAATGCCTGGGGGTGCCTGGGTGGCTCACTCTGTTAAGTGCCTGGACTTTTGATTTTGGCTCAGGTCACGATCTCAGGGTTATGATCTCAGGATTGTGAGATCAAGCCCCACATCAGGCTTGTCAGCCTAGCCTAGGGCCCGCTTAGGATTCTCTCTCTCCTCCCTCTGCCCCCCCATCCCACTCCACTCATGCTTTCTTTTGCTCTCTCTCTCTCTAAAAAAATTTAAAACCAAATGCCTGCCTCCGAAGGGTGTTGAGATAATGAAACAAGATACTGCATAAAAAACACAGTGCTGAGTGCACACCAATTGCTCAAACATCTTTCCACTGGTAAAGTTTCCCTAAACACACTGGAAATCACTAAGACTTTAGAAATCACCTACTTAAATTCTCTCACTTTTACAGAAATCTTTGGGAAATATTTTGTTAAACATGTGTATGTATAAATTTCTACTTAGATAATGTCTTGACCTAAAAGTCAGTGATTCTCAGATTTGACCCTGGAATCATATGAACTTCCCACAAGATCCAAAGTCAGGAAATGGCTGTGTTCAATGCAAAATGGTGGATCTTCAGAGTTCCATGGTCTCCCTAAAGGCCTATCTGTACAAATTTACCCAGAAAATCAATAGTAGACCAAAGAGATAGAAAGAAGAAATGTTACTGGCAAAAAAATTTTACAGTTTAATTGAAAAATCCTACTCTGTGATATCTTGATTAGTATTTTATTAGTAATGATTGTGTTTGCATATGTAAGACCTATTCACTGATTATGCACATAATGCAGATAATGCTGAAGTGTATATTCAGATTAGATCTATTTTATGATATTTAGTTTTAGATTTATTGGCATGTTAATTTGATGATATGGCAAATTTATCTATGGAGGTATGGGAAATCAGAACAACTCATGAAAAAATCATTTTTCAGTTTGGAGGAGAAGAGGAAGGAGATTTGCATTAAAAACTATTTGCTCTATTATCTGCGCTATTCTCCTTAGGAAGCAAGAATGTTCCAGGTGTCCCATGTTTTGATAATCTTTCCAATTGATCATTAAACTGGGACCAAGAAAGGTCAAAATGATGGAAGTGAAGACTAGAATGCTTCAGACTGATGGGGGCTGAGTTCAACCCCAAGAGCCAGGAGCACAGTGACAGGGCATTAAAAGAGGCAAAAATAAGCCACCAAAATATTAGTGGCTCCAATCCAATAGCTTTTCTAGTTTCTTTGGATATCAAACAGTGAAAGCCTTCTGCCATAAACAGTTGTGAAGTTTGATTTTTAACGTGCAACGTTTACTGAGTCCTAGCTACCCACCAGGCACTGTGCTAAGGTGCTCACTTAAACCCCACAATTAACCAATGAAGAAGATACTACCATTACTCTCATTGCACAGATGAAATGGAACTTGGAGATACTAAGCAACTTGGCAAAGGGCATCCAGAGAGGCAAGTGTGGATGCAAGTATGTGTGTTGCATATGTGCATACACACACGTGCACACGTGTGTGTGTGTGTGTGTGTGTGAGTGGGTGGGTGGGTGTATGTGTGTGTGTTTAGGAGAGAAGTTGGGTCTCACTTTCAGCAAAATGCTAAATCATAAGCATGGCCCCCACTACTTTCCCTCTCCCCACCCTTCTCTCCTCTTGCTACCTCCACCATACTTGCCCAGGTGGTCCCTCTTCTTTCTTCCTTGACATAATGGAGAATTTAAAACCAATGGTATGGCCAGAAATAGCTCTTCCTGGGCTACGGTAAATTGCATTTGCACCAAATGGGCCTCTTGCTTCTCCAGACGTCACTCTGAGCAGTAAAGAAGGCTTGACAACAACAATGAGGGGATGGTACACCCTGCACCCTTTGTTCTGCTGTTTATGTTATCACCATGCGGC
This sequence comes from Phoca vitulina, assembly GCF_004348235.1. NCBI lineage: Eukaryota > Metazoa > Chordata > Mammalia > Carnivora > Phocidae > Phoca > Phoca vitulina. The sequence goes on from NW_022589793.1 coordinate 12,883, forward strand.
AGACTCAGGCACCCTTTGCACCTGCGGAGTTTTCCATCCCATACAAGGCAACTAAGTAGGACTGGAAGGCAAAAAGATAAGGGTATTCATCTTCAGCAAGAGACCCTTATTGAAGAAGGCAACACAAAGGAGGCTGAATAGCAGAGAGGTTGAGTACGCAAGCTCTGAGGTCAGGCCATACAGGGGGAAACCTGGCCTCTGCCACTATGAGATGGATGACCTTGGTCAAGTTGCTTAAGTGTACAGAGGTCTCAGTTTTCCCATCTGGAAAATAGAGATAATAATGGCACCAACCTCACAAGCTTGTCATGAATGCTAAATGATATCAGGAATGCAGAATGCCTGGTCTACAGCAAGCACTAAAAAACACTGGCTTCTGTTATTGAAGACAGCTCTGTAAGTCATGTTAAGTAATAAGAATGAAATACACAGGCTCTACCCACACCATCTAGGTAGGTTAGGGAGACAAGGCACATATATTGAAAACAATTAATAATATAAGGTAGAAAACTGTCACGTGAGGAATACTGGTGCATATTATGGAAATTCAGAGGAAGAAATAACAGTACTATTAAAAAAAAAATGTTAAATTACAGATGGCAGTAGGAAGGTGACTTTACCAATGTCACAAAGCTAGTTTTGAAAGAGTCCAGAGTAAAGTCCAGGTCTCCTGATTCATGAAGTAAAACTATTTCATGAACCTATGCCACCAGGGTACTAATGAAAATAATCTTAACAAAAGCATTAGTTAACACTTTGAAGGTACTGTCTACATGCTGGGCATTTTACACACATTATCTTATTAAATCCTCATAATAACCCTAGGAGACAGATATTATATTCCTCCCCCATTTTACAGATGAGAAAATTGAGGTGCATGAAGGGTAAGTGATTTCTTAATCACTTAAAGTTGCTGAGCCAGGACTTAAGGTTCCTAACCAATTATAATGAAGAACTGAGGGGAAAGGAAGGCAGGGAAGCCAGAAGGAAGGGGAATGACAGACTAAATCCTAGAGCTAGAAATGGACATTCAAGAAAAGTGAGTGGACTGCTTTTACTGGAAGAGCAAATTCAAGGAGAGGAGTTAGAAAATATAGTAGAATCGAGTATGCAGCAGACAGAAGCAGGGCTTGAATGTCCATTGTGGCAGCAAATATTCTGTTTGTCTATTGTTTGGTTGGGGGAGAGGGTAGGGACAGAAGATGGGAGCTTGACAGTTCTATAGTTGTTAGTTTTGTTTTGTTTTGTTTTTAAGAATAATCTGATCATAGACAGAATGAAGAGGAAGAGGCCAGTGGCAGGGAGACTGGTGAGGGCTGACTGCCGCAGCTCCAAAGAAGAATGGGTCTTTTCCAGGTGTTCCCCAACTTCCTGGGGGGGGGGGGGCACACAGCCACAATCCACTTCCCAATCTCACCACAGAGCATCCAAAGAAACTAACGCTCTCCACTCATCTCTCCCCACAGGCTGCAGAACTTCCACATCCATATCAGTTGACAAAGCCCTTTGGGAATCATGATGATTTTTTTCCGATACCAGACATTCAGATTCATCTGGCTTGCCAAGCCAGCTGGCCGGTACCTTCACAAAGATCATCAGCTTTGGGCGCCTCTGACTCTTGCTGACTTTGAAGCCATAAATCGCTGTGAGAAGTCACTGCCTAAGAACTTTAACTTTGCTGGGGATGTGCTGGACCAGTGGTCCCAAAAGGAGAAGGTATGACATGACAGGCTTCTATTAGATGCTTGGCATCCATGTATATCTCAGGCTTCCATTTCCTTGTTCCGTGGTCCATTTGCCACTCTTAATTCAGTTCTTTCATCCTTCTTGGTTACCTTGCCCTCCGCTCTCCCCAGGCAAGATCTTTAATCCACAACTCCACATGCTGTCTTTCTCTGGATCCTCCTCAGTCCCCCTTATGGTGATTACTTAGAGAGTCCTGCCTCTTTTCCTTCATTTTCTCCAAGTCCCATGCAGCAGCTCTTTGCTCTCCATTCATCGGTTTGGGCTGGTCACAGGCTTATCCAAAAAGCAGTAATTTGAGCTTTTTTTTTTTTAATTTATTCATTTTTTAATTTTTTTATTATGTTCAGTTAGCCACTATATAGTACATCATTAGTTTTTGATGTAGTGTTCAATGATTCATTAGTTGAGTCTAACACCCAGTGCTCATCACAACATGTGCTCTCCTTAATACCCGTCACCCTGTTACCCCATCCCTGCACCCTCCTCCCCTCCGAAACCCTCAGTTTGTTTCCTGGGATCCATAGTCTCTCATGGTTTGTCTCCCTCTCTGATTTCTCCCCCTTCAGATTTCCCTCCCTTCCCCTATGGTCCTCCGTGCCATCGTTTATGTTTCACATATGAGTGAAATGATATGATAATTGTCTTTCTCTGCTTGACTTACTTCACTTAGCATAATCCCCTCCAGTTCCATCCATGTCAATGCAAATGGTGGGGATTCATCCTTTCTGATGGCTTAATAATATTCCATTGTATATATGTATCACATCTTGTTTATCCATTCATCTGTTGAAAGGCATCTCTGCTCCTTCCACAGTTTGGCTATTGTGGACATTGCTACTATTTTAAAATAATAGTCATCACTGGCGTGATTAGGAGAGAATCCAACATTGAAAAGAATAAAGCAAAAAGCCTTGAGTGTTTGCAGTGTAGCCTCAGGTCAAATCCCTGCTTACTGACCCCACCCCATGCCGCGCACTGAGCTAGATACTTACCTATCAGTGCTTACCAAAATTCACTGCAAGGACCTGTGCCTCAGAAGATATATAGGGTTTCAAATAATGTTGAATCAATCTTTCCTATTAAACTGAGAGGACAGTCTTCCTTTAAATCCATTTACATCTTTAACAGCTCTCTTATACTTGCTAAATTCTCTTTTGAACAAAAGAGCAGGTAGAAGTTGAAAATCTCTGGGCGTATTTTGTTTTTAATATATTTATTTTTCAGTAACCTATTTTTTTTTTTTTTAAAGATTTTATTTATTTATTTGAGAGAGAGAATGAGAGACAGAGAGCACGAGAAGGAAGAGGGCAGAGGGAGAAGCAGACCCCCTGCTGAGCAGGGAGCCCGATGTGGGACTCGATCCCAGGACTCCAGGATCATGACCTGAGCTGAAGGCAGTCGCTTAACCAACTGAGCCACCCAGGCGCCCCTTCAGTAACCTATTTTTAACAAACGGTACTGGTTCTCCAATTATGGTGACGAGTAAATACATTTTCCTTCTTAAGTAAATGTGTACAAGAAAAGTGAGTGAATGTAAAGAAAAATACAAAGAACAATAACACAGGTGTGGGGAGGGGGTGGGGGGATGGGTTAGCCCAGCGATGGGTATTAAGGAGGGCACGTATTGAATGGAGCACTGGGTGTTATACGCTAACAATGAATCATGGAACACTGTATCAAAACCTAATGATGTATGGTGCCCAACATAACATAATAAAATAAAATAAAATAAAAAGAAAGAAAGAAAGAATGAAAAGATAAGCCACAGACTTGGAAACCATATTTGTAGAACAGATATCAGATAAGGGACTTGTATCCAGACTGACTATATCCTTAAGTCTCAAAATTCATTAATAAGAAAATAAACCAATACATGAGCAAAAGAGTTGAATCACCACTTCATTAGAGCACATGTAAAGATGCTTAACATCAGCGGTCATTAGGGAAATGCAAATTAAAGTCACAATTATACTACTGCATACTTATTAAAATGCTAAAAAGGGTGACCATGTCAAGTGTTAGCAACTGTAACTATTTCACTGTTGGTGCAAATGTAAAATGATACAGCCACTTTAGAAAACAGTTTGGCAGTTAAAATAAAAAAGTTAAGGGGCGCCTGGGTGGCTCAGTTGGTTAAGCGACTGCCTTCGGCTCAGGTCATGATCCTGGAGTCCCGGGATCGAGTCCCACATCGGGCTCCCTGCTCAGCGGGGAGTCTGCTTCTCCCTCTGACCCTCCTCCCTCTCATGCTCTCTGTCTCTCATTCTCTCTTCACAAATAAATAAAATCTTAAAAAAAAAAAAAAAAGTTAAACCCACAAAAAAAAAAAAGAACAATAGCACAGGTATAGACAGATCTGGCAAAAATAGTGATACTCCAATGACTAAAGATTGAGGAATACTGACCTATATTATTTCATCAAATCCCCATCACCAACCTGGGGGGTTGCAGATAAGGAAATTAACCTCAGAGAAGTTAAGCTCCTTATCCAAGGTCACCAGTCCCAAGGGTACAGGAAACAGCCCCTGATCTTAGGGGGCTTATACCCATAGGGGCAGGGCCTATGATACAGTGTAATGGAGTCATCTGGCATTTGAGCACACTGCTGCAGAAACACAGAGAAGTCAGAGAGGAGAAAAAGAGGAGCCTGAGGAAACCTTCACAGAGGAAGTAAAATGGAAATTGAGTTTTGAAATAGTTTCCAACCAGGAAAGGTAAAAGGAGCATTCCAGATATTCCAGATAGGGGAAGAAAGGAGGAGTAAATTTTTTTCCCAGGTAACACATAAAGCAAAGAGGTTTTGCAGTATAGACAGTGTACTCTGTAGAATCATATGAGGTTTCCTCCGAAATCAATCCCTTGATGAACCTCCCCCAAAGGCCCCACCATCTTGTTCTTTGTTACCTATGAAACCCATACTCCACCTTTTGGGGTGAAAAAAAAAAAAAAAAAAAAAAGTTAAGTTCCTAATCAACCTTAATACAAAAATTGGGGTTATTTGGATGGAACAGAATCTAACTTAATCAAGAAAAAAAATTTATTGGACATGGGAGTGCTCACAAAACTGGGTTGCAAACTGGACAGTCAGTCTCAGCAAGACCAGGGAACCAGGACAGCTTCCTGGGGATATGTAAGCACCAAAGGCCCATACACAGGTTTTTTTCAACCATATTCTATCTTTTGGTTCTTCTCAGAAAACTCAAAGTCCGAGAGAGAAGGTCTGACTCGCCCAACGTGGGTCACATGCCACCCACTGCTGGGTGGACAATTACCCTGATGGGTTGTCTCACCTAGGCTGTATTCGATAGGAGAGGAGTAGTTCCACCAAAGACAAACTGGGGTGCTATTACCAGAGTCCACCAGCATGGGTGCTGAGGGGAAGTAATGGCAGATGTGTCCCATCTATTTGGTAGACCAGTCATGTAAGCTTTCTTTCTTTCCCATGTGCCCATGGCCAGACAGGAGAGAGACCAGCCAACCCAGCCCTGTGGTGGGTGAATGGCAAAGGGGACGAAGTGAAATGGAGCTTTGAAGAACTGGGCTTCTTGTCCCGAAAGGCTGCCAATGTACTCACCAAGCCCTGCGGCCTAAAGAGAGGAGACCGAGTGGCCGTGATCCTGCCCCGTATCCCAGAGTGGTGGCTTATAAATGTGGCTTGTATGCGAACAGGTCAGTGCCAATATTTAACATTTCCTTTTAAAAAAAAGATTTATTTGGGCTCCTGGGTGGCTCAGTCGTTAAGCGTGTGCCTTCGGCTCAGGTCATGATCCCAGGGGCCTGGGATCGAATCCCGCATCCGCTGCTCAAGCCTGCTTCTCCCTCTTGCCTACCGCTCCCCCTACTTGTGCTCTCTCTCTCTCTCTAACAAATAAAGTAATAATCTTAAAAAAAAAAAAAAAAGCAAGTGTTTGCAAAATAAATATTTTTATATAGAGTGTACTATCTGAGATCCAGTTAGGTATTTTCTTAATTAACTTCCTTAATGTCATATATACATATATATATATTCATTTTACCAAGAGGTGATGACATGTGAGAGGTTTTAAGATATACACAATGAGTATAGTCTCCTTTCTAGGAATTCAAATCCACATCTCCCCATTTCACTGACTAGAAACTCACCAAGAAATGAGCACGGGTCTTGGGAGTCTAGGAAATGTATCTTTGAATCCTGGTTCTGCCCCTTACTGACTTTGTGACCCTTGGGCTCGTTGTCATCTATATACTGGGGCTGATTTTGAGTGAGATAGCAGACACATAATAAGTGCTCGATAAATGGTAGTGACTATTTGTGATGCCTTACATACAGTTCTCTTTCCTTCACTGATTCACTTTAGAAAGAGCAAACCACCTTCCCTCTGTCTTTCATCTAATTCTCCCATATATGCTCTTCTCATAAGGAACTGGTATTTTAAAATCAGACCCATCTCAGGCCAGTGTTTAGAATGGAGTGAAAAGTGGGATAAACTAAGCATCTCCAAAGGAGTGTAGGCAAACTTTGACGATTCCAAACCACTGGGAAGACCCAGGTTTGAGGGCTGACTCTGCCACTCACTGGCTATGACTCAATCTCATATTCCAACAGCATGGACCTACATGGCTGCTTAGGACAGTGGCCTCCAGGCTCTTCTGATCACATAATCTATCAATAAAGTTATTTGGGATACACATCCTCCCATCTGGATATAATTATTTTTATTGTTCTTCGGTACAATAGAGCATGCATATTATAAAATATACATAAAATGAGATTAAAACATAAAGAATACTATTATCTCAAAATTTTTTTAAATTCTAATTTTTCTTCTCATCTTCAGTGGATTACCTTGCAGAACTCACTTTGGAGACCATTGGTTCAGAAGATTGAGTAAGATAATGTTCCTGAAAATTTCTAATGAGCTGTAAAGTGTTATTTAAGTACTACATAATGATGATTCAAATGTCCCACAAAAATGTTACATAATAATAGCCCACCATTATAATGCCTACTATATGCCAGACACTTACTATTATTTTCCCCATTTTACAGATAAGGAAAGGAAGGCACAGAGAGATCAAGTAACATGCTCAAGGTCAAAAGCTAATAAGTCACAAGGACAGAATTAGACCCAAGGACTATCACACTGAAGCCACTGCTCTAAGGATCTCCCAGTGACCAGGGTCCTGTGGGATGTCCCTGGGGACCAAGACAGGAGTAGCCAAAGGCTGTATTCCCCACCCAAGCACAAAGCCTGTTTCCATAGTCCATAATCTCACCTAAGGGACAGGAGTTCTGTTTCAGGGGTGCCTGGGTGGCTCAGTTGTTAAGCATCTGCCTTCGGCTCAGGTCATGATCCCAGGATCCTGGGATCGAGCCCCGCATCGGGCTCCCTGCTCGGCGGGAAGCCTGCTTCTCCCTCTCCCACTCCCCCTGCTTGTGTTCCCTCTCTCGCTGTCTCTCTCTCTGTCAAATAAATAAATAAAAATCTTAAAAAAAAAAAAAAGAGTTCTGTTTCAGCTCAGGGCTTTCTCTCTTTCCCAGGGCTGGTCTTCATGCCAGGAACAACCCAGCTGAGAGCAAAAGACATTCTCTATCGGCTGCGAGCATCCAAGGCCAAGTGTATTGTGGCCAGTGAGGAGGTGGTCCCGGCAGTGGAGTCCATTGTGTCAGAATGTCCCGACTTGAAGACCAAACTCCTGGTGTCTCCATGCAGCCAGAATGGGTGGCTCAGCTTCCAGGAATTATTTCAGTGAGTGTTTTCTCCTGCCTCATCTGCAGTACCAGCGATAACATCAATTGCAACTATATCTCAGAGTCTCCTTGCCTCCAAGGACTTAGCAATACTGTCTGTTGATCCAGACTCCTTCCCATAAAAGAATCACCTAATAGAAGATTTGACTTGGAGGATGAAGGAGGGAGTCAAGGTTGATCTGCTTTTTAACATGGGTGACTGAATGGGTGGGTAGTATCAGCTGGAGAAAGAATTTAAAGTTGGACATATTAAGATTGAGGGGTCTGTGAACATCCAAATGTCTAGCAGGTGGTAGATACATGAGTCTCAGACTCAAGGACTTAAGATACAAATCTGGAAGTCATCAACATATAATCAGTTCTGAAAAATCCAGAAATATAAACCTCAGGTGTCCAAAGAAAGTCAGTCAGACCATGACATCATTAATTGAAAATCTCCTTATCACCCACAGATTATAATGTGTCCTCTTTTGGTAAAAGAAAAAAGAAATTTAAAGTCTTACATTAAAGGTTTCCACACTGGATTGAGAAGCATTGAAAATAATAGTGGTTTTTTTCCCCACAGTATTAGATATTGTGAAGAAATCCCTCTTTCTCCAGCCCCCACACACCAACTTCATCATATATACATATATACAAACACATACACACACACACACACGCACACACACACATCCCTTGAACATAATTTGATGCTCTTTATTGACTGCTGAATTATAGCATATCTTTAAAAATAATTATTGAGGGGTGCCTGTCTGGCTCAGTTGATAAAGCATGTGATTCTCCCAGTCGCCCATGTTAAAAAGCAGATCAGCCTTGCCTCCTTCCTTCATCCTCCAAGTCCAATCAATCTCCAAGTCCTGCTAGTTCTTTACTTTGCCTCCTTCCCTCCACCCCATTCACCAGGGCACAGATTCCTCTGTAGCCATTCTGACAGGTGTGAGGTGGTATCTCATTGTGGTTTTGATTTGTATTAAGGAAACATTTTCCAGAAAGCCTTTAAATCTCATTGACTGTAACTGTATGTGTGCCCATTCCTAAATCAGTCTCTGGCATGAGAATTACCACAATTGGCTTAGGATTATCAAGATTCACCCCCTGGAACTATATAAGGAACAGTCTCCCCTGAAGCATATAACTGCCTGATACCAGAACAAAATCAGAGTTTTATTAGTGCAAGGAAGTGCAATTGGATGCTATATGGTAAGCACCTAACTGTGTCTGCCAGTGATGCAGATGTTGAATAAAAAGTATGAAAAAGTTTGATTCAAATGCCAAAAGATCTTCCTTTAAACCGTAAAAACTACTGAAATGTTAATAAACAGTTCACAAAGACTCATGACTGATTTTTTTAAAAATTACAGATTAAAAAAAAAGCACTTAGAAAAAAATGTTTAAGTAAATAAAATACACATCCTTTTGTCATTGATATTGAAAGTCATCTTGGCTATCAATGTGGCCTGTGCAGAGGTGGTGCTTAAAAAGAGAGAGAAATGAGTTGTTAAAGCTTAGCACTGATCTGCAAAATCCCTTTAAGATTTATTGAGAAATTCCTCTCAAGGAGGCTTTGGATTAGGTTTTGTTCTATTAACTGTTTTCTGGTATCCAGAGGGCACAAGTAGCAGAGAAAAAAAAAACATATATATATATATACATATGTGTATACATATATATAATCTCAGAGTTAAACTGGTGTGCCATCTTCAGCCACCATGTTGGGTTGGGACCCATATTTTACAGATCCACCTCTGCAGAGCACAGCTGTGTGGAGACAGGAAGTCAAGAACCAATGGCCATTTATTTCACCAGTGGGACCACAGGCTCTCCCAAGATGGCCCAGCACTCTCAGAGCAGCCTCGGAATTGGCTACACCCTCTGTGGAAGGTAGGGAAGAAGGCCATTTTTGCTAAACTCTCCCCTGAGATGCCAGCACGTATATCCAACTGGCTAGCTGACACCTCCACTTGGATGACTATTAGATTTCTCCAGTGTAACATCTACAAAACAGAATCCACGATGCCCCTGCCCAGCCTCAGCTCAGTAAATGGCAACATCTCACCAACTGATCAAGCAAGAATTTATGGGTTAGATAGGTGATGGGGATTAAGGAATGCACTTGTGCGGTGAGTGCAGGGTGACATACAGGAACAAACTTTGACCCCATCTCCACAACAGCATGCCTGGTTCCTTCTCATTGCCAAGTAAATTCACCCACCCAGAAAGGCCTTCCCAGGTACCCTAAAACTATCACTTCACCCTGTTTTATTTTCATCAGAGCATGTATTACTATTTGAAATTATGATACTGATTTATATTCTTACTCATTTTATTGTGTGCTTATCTGCTGTCTGTCTTGCTAAAGTAAGAGCAGATATCTGGTCTATCTCACTCACTGTGCTAGGGAGAACAGTGCCTAGCATATATTTGCACAATAAATATTTGTTGCATCCATGAACAGACTCAGAATATCATGTCAAACCCAGCCTTCCTCTCTACTTTCAGATTACCTAGGATTCTGAGAAAGTCCTCTAACAAAAGTGGGAGATAGAATCACTCATCCTGCCTTTGGGCTTCTTTTGACCCTTCTCTGTAGCCATTGAGATTCTGGCCAGTTCTCGAAGATTCCAGTTTGTTTGCTTTTCTGTTTTGTTTTGTTTTGTTTTGGGGCTTTTTGGTCTGTCTTGTTGCTTCTTCACATCATTTAGGTATTGGCTAGACCTGAAGTCCTCAGATATCATATGGAATATGTCTGACACTGGCTGGATCAAGGCTGCCGTTGGCAGTGTGTTTTCATCCTGGCTTCAGGGAGCCTGTGTCTTTGTACATCGGATGGCGCAGTTTGACACCGATACCTTCCTAGATGTAAGTCATGGTTTCTTGCTACATCTTTCCCTTGTCTCCCTCCCCCACCCCCAAACCGCTGCCAAAACCACAAAAGAATGATTCTTCAGAATATATTTTCCTGGACTTGTGGAAATCATTCCTTTTTAAGAAATTAAGTCTCTGGGGATTTGGCTTTTGAATGTATTTAACAGAGAAGGAACACCCACAACACTCTCATGCTTCAAAATATTCAGGATTTGCTCACATCCCACCTGAGAGGTTCTAAATAACAGATTACAAGTCTCAAGCCTAAACAAATCTTTGGTTTCTGATTCAGTGAAACAAAACAATAGGCAATAAATCCAAAACACTATGTAGAGAAGATTGAAGGAGGGGTCACCTTTCTCCCAGAGCAGCTCCTTCCATTCTCCCCTCACCCTGTGCTTTTCACTTTGTTAATTCTCAGAACCCAGTATTTGTCTTAAAACCAAGCAAGTTCCTCCTTCTCAGCCAGGCACAGCTAGACTGCGGTATCAGATTGCTCTGATTTCTTTAGCCTTTAGAAAGATGTGATTCAGGCCAATTATTTTTCAGCCATGAAAAACCCACTATGTTTATGAAATACATATTATTAAACACCACACCTGTGTGTGAATAAAAGCTATACTCACCCTGTTATTTTGCTAACTGGTCTGACGAGATGGCTTGAAGGTCTTAACAGAAATGGTGGGTGACATAAGAACTGGGATCTCTACATCAGGTTTACAAAGTGACCTGAGTAGATAAACTAAATTTGCAGTTCTAAAACCTGTATTTTTAAAAATAAGAATATTTTTATAAAATATTAAATATTATATATTTAAGTAAAAGAATATATTATTTTAATAGTCTTCTTTAATATTATATTAAATAAGATATTAATGATGTGATAATATGTGGTATTTATATTAAGTCTATTAAAATAAGAATACTCTTATTTTACAAAGATAGTGTGTGTATTTTAAGTGCTCTAAAAACTTTACACTATTCTTAGTTACATGCATTTATGCTTATTAAGAATAGTTCGAATCAAGGGAGCAAGTAGAGACAGTAGAAATGCTCACTTACAGATCAAAAGTTTTTCTTGATCTTTGACAATCCAGATAGCCTAGAAATACATCTTGAAAATATTCTCTCAAATGTTTAAACTTAATACAAACTGCCAATTCATTATGTGACATAGTAGAATCTCTCTAGAAATAGGACATCTAAAACATGAGTATTTCTCTAGATTTTTCTTTAAGGAGCTGGAGGTAAAATGAGCCTGGCAAATCTTAAACAGTTAAGGAAAGGACTGAAAAATGCCCTTACTAATGCATTTAATCAATCCACTCAAAAGGAGTGTCTTTTTTTTTTTTTTTAATTTGAGAGAGAGAGAGAGAATGCAAGCAGGAGGAGGAGCAGAGGGAAAGGGAGAGGAAGGAGGAAAGAATCCCAAGCAGACTCTGCGCTAAGTGCGGAGCCTATGCAGGGCTCAGTCTCGCGACCCTGAGATCGTGACCTGAGTGGAAACCAAGAGTCGGCGGCTTAACCGACTGAGCTACCCAGGCGCCCCAGGACTGATGTCTTTTATAGAAAAAGTGTTGGAAGGTTTTGGTAGGTTGGTTTACATCCAGGGTGAGTACTGTGTAGGAATATATGGGCAGGAGATTTCAAAATTCCACCATAAAAGGTAATTTGCAGCCCTGAGGTAGAATAAACCAGTTCACACTTTGGGACTGGTCTCAAATTCAACAATTTACTTTCTGTTGAAGTTGATTGTGTATGTCTATTACTGTAACATACACGTGTTCTTTCCAATAACTGGAAATTCCCAACAGACATACAGTCACTAGTGACAACTAATAAATACTTGCTTTCTTATTCCTAGTAGTGATCATATGATGGAAACCTGTCAATGAAAGAGGATGAGGGGTTGCAGACATCAGCTCTAGTTGTGGCCTCTAATTAACCACTTCTGACAACTGTCTTTCTCCATCATCCAGACGCTCACCACTTATCCCATCACGACCCTGTGCAGCGCTCCCACTGTGTACCGGATGCTCGTGCAGAAAGATCTGAAAAGGTACTTGGGTGGAAATCCCCATTTGAAGCACAAACAAAAGCTGCAGTCTAGCATCATAGATCTCCCCATTTCAGTGCAGGTTTCCTCAGTCTTGCCACTATTGACATTTTGGACTGAACAATTCTGTGTTGTCGGGGGCTGTCCTGTGCACCGTAGGATGTTGAGCAGCATTCTACCCAGCCTCCACCTACTAGATGCCAGTAGAACCTCCCTGGTGACCATCAAAAATGTCTCCAGATATTGCCTAAATCGCCTCCCAGTTGCTCCTAAGGATAGCCTCTAGGGGCCACTCCACGTTTTCTCAGGGACAACCAGAACCCTACAATCCAAGAACTAACCCCCCTCCACCCCAAAATACAACTGCATTTATATTGCCTTGAAGAAAAGCTAATGAAGTCTTATGACTTGAAGATTACAATCAATTTATCCAAATCACCCGAACCCCTAGTGGACTTGCAATGTATATTTACTTAACCAATATGAATTGAATACATGAGGAGAGAGAGAAAGGAAGAGAGGAACAATGTAAGTAGTGACAGTTTAAGTAGTGCAGGCCCACCCATCCTCTGTCCCCCCCAAATGTGGATGCCCAGGAGGGAGAGTGGTATGAAACAAAATAAAGCAGATCTGAACCTTCTCTTATCTTAGTCAGGGTCAACTCCCTTGTGGCCCTCAATATGTGAGCATCTTTTTTTTTTAAGATTTATTTATTTGAGAGAGAGAGAGAGAGAGGGAGGGAACACATGGTGGGAAGGGGCAGAGGGAGAGAGAAACTCAAGCAGACTCTGCACAGAGCATGGAGCCCGACATGGGGCTCGATCTCACGACCCCGAAATCCTGAGATCACAACCCCAAGGTCACGACCTGAGCCAAAACCAAGAGTCGGAAGCTCAACTGACTGCGCCACCCAGGCAGCCCTCAAAATGTGAGCATCTTGCTCACATCTCAAGAGTAGTTCAAGGGCTTTCAAGGGTTATTTTGAATAGGCCCAATTCTTGTCCTGCCCATTGGAGACCTCAATGCATCAGAGCCGGGCTGTTCCAGACTTTCTCACTTGAGAAAGTGGGCAGCAGAGTAGTAAGGCCAGTGGTGAAAAGCTTGATCTCCAAAGTCAAACAAGTGGGGCTCTGCTGTATACTACTAGTGAGACCTCAGACACTCCAGATGACCTTGCTAAGTAAGCCTCCCTTAATTCCATCCACAAGAGGGGATTAAGAGTTGCCTCGTGGGTTTGTGGTGAGAATTCAATGTAAGTGGCCTACTTGGTCAGACACCGGACAAATGCTGGGGGCAGAGTAGTCAACTCAGCCCTTCTTGAGGCCTTGGGCAACTTTAAGTTCTCCCAGCCTCAATTTCCTCGTCTGTAAAATAGGGCATGAAGATTATGAGAATGCTCCTAATGCCCTTACAGCACAGTAAATGCTCAATTAATGTTAGTTGTTTTATCACTTGGTTCATAATAAGTGCTGAAGATCATTATCAGCATTTTCTCCTAGTTCTCCCCTCCTTTAATAGCCTGCTAAAATGCAAGCTCTGTCAGGGAATTTTTACTTTAATCACTAACATGCCCCACACAACCTACAACCATGTCTGATAAGTTAGTAGGTGCTCAAAAATATTTGCTGAATGAACCTTCCTAAGACGTGCCTTTCCTAGGGTGCCTGGATGGCTCAGATGGTTGGGCGTCTGCCTTCGGCTTGGGTCATGATCCCAGGGTCCTGGGATCGAGTCAAGCATCGGGCTCCCTGCTCCTTGGGAGCCTGTTTCTCCCTCTGCCTCTCTCTCATGAATAAATAAAATCTTGAAAAAAAAAAAGACTTGCCTTTCCTAGCTCGTTTGTTCGTTGCTAGAACATCCTAATAATTTTTTAATGAAAGCCATTCAGATTTTTTCTCCCCAAAGACCCCATGAGACTCTGTGTCTGCAGATATAAATTCAAGAAGCTACGGCACTGCTTGACAGGAGGGGAGCCACTCAACCCGGAGGTGCTAGAACAGTGGAAGGCACAAACTGGGCTGGAACTGTATGAAGGCTACGGACAGACAGAAGTGGTATGTTTAATGGGCAAAGTTTAAGTTTAGCATATTGGGAGCCTTTCAACCCCAGGCTGAGCCCCTGAAGAGCCCCCTTGGTGCTCTAAATTTTTACAGAGTTTCCCAGAATACCTTACCTTGCCCAGTAACTACCAAGACCTCTGAATTGCCCAATTTGGCTTGGCTAGCGGGGAATTAGGATTGTTCCTTGCAGTCTTCCTGTCTTCTCCCCATGCAGAAGTCTCAAAGGTGTTAGGGGTTGGAGAGGGTCAGAATCGAGTGGCTCATCTTCTCAGCAGCACTGAGGACCCGAGAGAGCCCCAGTGGGTAATTTATCCCAAGGTGTACTAAATGGGACCCTTAGTCTAAAGTAGTTTTCAAAGTATGGTCCCCAAACCAGCAGCAGCAGCAGCATGTGCGAATTTTGTAGCAGTACAAATACTCAGACACCCCACCCCACCCCAGCCAGGCCTCCTGAATCAGAAACTCTGGGATGGGGCCTGGCAATCTGTGCTTGGACAATGAATGTCCCAGATAATTCTGACACACACATTTGAGAAGCACTGGTCTAAAACAGTGTGTGTGTGTGTGTGTGTCCAGAAGACAAGCATGCATACTGGGAAAATCAGTCCAGTCAAAACTGAGTCTTATGTTTTATTGTCATGATATAAATAGCTACAGAAAATGAATTTTTACATTCTTACATAAAACATGTTCTCTCAATAGGGAATAATTTGTGCTAATCAGAAAGGACAAGAAATTAAATTGGGCTCTATGGGGAAAGCAGTACTACCCTATGATGTCCAGGTGGGTAATATCTGACTGCCAGTAAAGAAGAATGTTTTACAGTTTTCTGCTAGTCACTGTACAACTATTCATAACCTGTTTTCATTTTGTAAAAAGAAAATTTTAGGAACCTAAATATTTTTTCATTCTAGATTATAGATGAAAATGGCAACATCCTACCACCTGGCAAAGAAGGGGAAATTGCCCTCAGACTAAAGTCTACACGGCCCTTCTGTTTCTTCTCTGAGTATGTGGTACAAGAACGTACAATGTGCTAGTCACAAGTTAATAGAAAGGTGGTATAGGGAGTCATACAGACTTGGGTCCAAATTTCATATCCACCATGTGTTGCTGTGAAACTTGGGCAAGTCACAAAATCCAAGTCTATTTCATCAACTGTAAAATGGGGAGATTATCACCTATCTCCTAAGAGTTTTGTAAAGATTAAATTCTATGTGTAATAAACCAGTAGCCGTGCTTGTCTTCAGAAAAGACAACTAGGCAGGCTGCAGAGGGCAGGGAGGGGGCGATACGGGGCAGAAGAGGTGCAAGAGGGGTTTCCTTTTCATTATATTCTTGAACTTTTTGTATTCTACAGTAGGAACCACCTTTTTTTTTTTTATTTCTTTTAGAAATAGAATGTGCAAGGTACTAGTCACTTCATGGGTGTCATATCCCTTTTTCCATTCTGACCAAATTAATCCCCAAAGTCATCTTTGATTCCTAGGACAATCCAGAGAAAACTGCTGCCACAGTAAGAGGGGATTTTTATGTCACTGGAGACAGAGGAGTGATAGACAGTGACGGGTATTTCTGGTTTGTCGGCAGAGCTGATGATGTCATCATATCCTCTGGGTTTGTACATTTGCCACTCTTATTAGAGAGTTAACAGATTGCCAGGGAGATCTCCTACTTGGGTGATGTAGTGATCAAGGGCTTCATTTCCTCTTCTAGGTACCGAATTGGGCCGTTTGAAGTGGAGAGTGCGCTAATTGAACACCCAGCAGTTGCTGAATCAGCTGTTGTCAGTAGTCCGGATCCAATCAGAGGAGAGGTAGAGTGAACGTCATTAAAGTAGCAATTTCGTATTTTCTAGTTCTATCCATTTGACCCCTCTGGAGAATGAATCAAGAGTAGTCATGTAATTCTCACGATGAAGCACCCATGTGCCAAAAATATATACTAGGCACTCAACTTTTTTTTTCCTCTTCATTTTCTTCATTATGTTCAGTTAGCTGTCATATAGCACATCATTAGTTTTTGTTGCAGTGCTCAACGATTCATCAGTTGCGTATAACACCCAGTGGTCATCACAACACGTGCCCTCCTCAATACCCATCACCCGGTTACTCAACTTTACAAATGAGTTGTGTCCCAAAGGGGATGTATTAGGAGGCATTTAGTGGTAAGTGAAAGAAACTGAACTCAAACTGACTTAAGTTTTTAAAAAAGGAATTTATTGGATCATATATAAGTGAGGTCATCTTCAAGTACAGCTACATCCAAGGGTTCATGTGAAGTAAGCAAAACTTTGTCTCTCTTCATTTCCTGGCTGTTGTCCTTTAGGTTGGCTCCATTCAGGCAGGTTCTTCCTACTTGGTAGCAACTGATTGCAAATGCACACAGCTTCACAACCAGTAAAGGAGATGGCTCCTTTTCCAACAGTTCCAAGTGACTCCCAGAATAACATTTGCCTATCTTAGATCACATATCTAATCAATGTGGTCCAGGGAATGGTATATGCTCACCGGCCAGACCTGGATCATACGTGGGTCACTGGAGGTAGAAGTTAGTGCCAACACCACCAAAGAGAGAAATTAGGGTAATGCTCTGTAGGAAAATCAGGGTACTATTACTAAAAGGGGGGAACAAGGGACGCCTGGGTGGCTCAGTCGGTTGGGCTGCTGCCTTCGGCCCGGGTCGTGATCCCAGGGTCCTGGGATCGAGTCCCACATCGGGCTCCTTGCTCAACAGGGAGCCTGCTTCTCCCTCTCTCCCCCTCTGCTTGTGCTCTGTCAAATAAATAAAATCTTTAAAATAAATAAATAAATAAAAGGGGGGAACAGATGCTGCATAAGAAAAAGCAGATTTTACTGTACGTATGATTGTCATGGAACTCAGAATACATTTCCTCACAGAAACAATGCAAACAGGAGACTGTGGCCAGGTTCCCAAACAAGTCCCACAAGCCTACTTAGGACCTAATGAAAGGGAACTTGGGGAATGACAGTAATAGCCTTAGTTTTAGGAGGAAGCCACGTAGTATGGAAGGGAGACATTTCCTTTCCTCATGGAAGTTTCTTAGACTCAGTAAATAGCCATATTTCAAAAACAGTTTGTGTATCAGCATCCTCCCACATCTCTTTCTATGACGCCTTTTTTCCAAAAAGGTTTTATTTACTTATTTGACAGAGAGGAGAGCACAAGCAGGGGGAGGGGCAGAAGGAGAGGGAGAAGCATGCTCCCCACTGAGCAGGGAGCCCAGTGTATGGCTTGATCCCGGGACCCTGGGATCATGACCCAAGCTAAAGGCAGATGGTTAACTGACTGAGCCACCCAGGCGCCCTCTCTGATGCCTTTTACATACCAATAACCCTCTGCAGTGACTCTATGGATTCCATACTTAAACCTGTACAACCTCCACGCCCAGGGGATTCTATTCTCCAAAGTACTTTTCTCCTGCCACCATATTCTCATTCTCTCAATATAGTTGGTTTCATCTGAACATTAGAAGTAAATACCGACTGGAATCAATGTACGAATAATTAATAATTTAAACTAAAATTAACTAACCTCAATAATTATCTAATTGGTGGGTTTTGAATAGTATTCCAAAGAGAAGCAAGAATTTTTTTGCCTAGATAGATCCTTCCCAAGAGTTCATCTCCCAGCATACAAAATCCTTTCACCAAGCCTCCCCAAATCCCTCTCAAACCATATTCTCTGGAACCTCCATTTGTCTCCCTATTACATGCTTCTAACAGTGTAGGTCTGGAGTAAGTGATCATCTGCAAATCAAGGACTGCCTGTATAATATATAGGACTAGTCTGACTGAAATGTTAAATACATGTCTGACATGTAAATAAAACTCAACTTTTAGCTTTACTGAAACACCGCACTCCTCACACTCACAAACCATTTATCTGGAATTAGATCTCAAAACCCCACTTGTATCCAAGCTCCACCAGAGGTGATCTCTGGATTTGCATTCATCACTTAAGCTGCTGTTAACAAATAATTGTAAGTACCTGTGTTCAGCATTGGTTCCAAACTCCTTATGTGTCTGAAAAACAAACATCAATATAAATTGACTTTTCTCCTGCAGGTAGTGAAAGCTTTTGTTGTCTTATCTGCACCCTTTAAATCATCCAACCCAGAGAAATTAACTCTTGAACTTCAGGATCATGTGAAAAAATCAACTGCACCTTACAGCTATCCAAGAAAGGCAAGTATTTTTTGCCCAAGAGTGTGTTACCAAACAAGGGTCTAAGCTATTAAGTACACAGATTTTATTAGCTTTTGACTTTATGGTAGCTCATTATATAAGTAGAAGACACCTATTTCAACTTGTTTAGCCCTAATAATTTTGCTTTAAAAAATTTCTTTAGGACACTTAAATTTTGATAAACTAGTTTTGATCAACTTTGAAATACTGAATAATTACTAAGGATCCTTATAAGACTAACCAGTCCCATTCCATGAGAAAAAAAAATGGTGGAAAAAAATTTAAGACAGCACCTGATTCAGCTATCAGTACTCTTGAGCCATAATGCTCTTCAAAGCACAAGCCTTTAAGTATCAAGTGACCAAACTTAAGGCTCAGAAAAAAAAGATGTTATCCAAAGAAACTGTGGAATCTTTCCTGAAACCTTCTTCAATAAAATCTTTAAAAAAAAAAAAAAAAAAAGAATAATTCTATATAAAAACAGAGAGATGGCATTGCAATTTCCTTCCTTCTCATCCTGGAGTACTGTTGGTTGATATTGATCCTTAAGATGAGAATTCTATTTCAATTGGTATTTCAACCAAAAGGTAGTTGACTTCAGCTTAAGAATTAGCTACATTTTCTCCATTAAATTTACTAAATCAGTCACCAGTTGATTTTCAGAAATGTTGTTTAAGATATTTTAAAATAGTCACATCTTGAGAGAGGGAAACAGAGAGGATTTTACCATGAGCATAAGGGGAAAATTTTTTGTACTCAAAATTAACTCTCAAAAGTCTTCCTTAGAAAGGATTTGCAGGACCCAACTCTTAAAAGCCCAAAACCCAAGAATTAACTTGTTTCTCTGTGCATTTAGGTGTGGCCTCTATTTCCTTGGGGAGTAGAGGCCCAGGTCTAGTTTGAACTGGAAAGGGAAGCAGTGGAGTAAAGGGATCATTATATTCTTCTGACAAAGCATATAGCCTTTGCACTAAAAACTCATGATGTAGCTCCAATGTCAAATGGACTATCAACACAAGAATTTCAATGAGCTTAGGCTAAGACATCCCCCAGACTCAAACTCGCCAGTTACATGAAAGCTCTCCCTATTGTACTGACAACTGGAATTGTCAAAATGGAATCAAATGTCTCATAGTATGTTTCTCTGTTAATTAGGTGGAATTTGTTCCAGAACTCCCGAAGACAATCACTGGGAAAATCAAACGCAACGTTCTGAGAGACCATGAATGGGGTCGAACATAGCCTGATAAGAAACTATGGCATTAAGTAGTTACAGGCTTGCTTTCATTGAGTCCTTGCTTCCTGATAATTTAGTGATTACTCTCTTACAATGCTGAAGGTTTTTCCTGGTTGAAAAACTCAATTTTTTTGTTCTGTACTTAGCAAAAAATTAAATAAATGAATATCCAAAAATATTTGGGAAGAAAACGGTTATGATGACCAAACTGACAAAGGCAATGATTTTAATGACTTGCAGGGTTTAAAATAGCAAATAATTACTTAGAAAAACACAGTGGACAATGAATTTATCTTGTGCCTGATTAAGTCAAAATAAAGATTAGAACTGTTCTAAGAAAAATGTTCAAGACAGAATTTCTTCTGCTTAACATCTTATATTACTACTTCTCTAAAGTGAATTAAAGGGGTGCCTGGGTGGCTCAGTTGGCTAAGCATCTGACTCCTGATCTCTGCTCGGGTCTTGACCTCAGGGTCATGGGTTCAAGCCCCATGTTGGGCTCTATGATAGGTGTGGAGCCTACTTAAAAAAAAATAAAGTGAATTAAAAGGAATATAAATAATTCAAAAGCCAGTAAGTGCATTTAATTAAGTACTGTATTACTATACCTTTTTTTAGAAGATTTATTTAGAGAGTCGGGGGGGGGGGCAGAGGGAGAGAGAATCCCAAGCAGACTCCCTGCTGAGCAGAGCCCGACATGGGGCTTGATTTCACAACCCTGATATCAAGACCCAAGCTGAAATCAAGAGTTGGACGCTTAACCGACTGAGCCACCCAGGCACCCCTAACCTCCTTTTGAAGCAAGTTCACTGTAAAATATCTTATGTTTGGATTACTTACGAGTAATTAATCAAGAGCAATTATTCTAAAAGTATTATATCTGTACTTTTTTAGGACAATGTACATGACTTTTGGTACATAATTTGACATGCAAGCACCTTTTATGAGTATCTATTATAAAGCAAGAGATTTACTAAGAGGCAGGAAGAAAGAAAAAGCAAAGAACACCAATCTTTAGGGAACAAATTTATTTTGATTTTTCTGAAAAATATCAGGAACTATAAAAACAAGCTAAATATTTGGCCATACCAAAAGCAAAATACAAGTAAAAACAACATTTAGAAATCATGTGTGACCTTAAACAGGTTTCAAGATACTAAGCTTAACACTCTTTCCTCCACAGAGCAAAACAAGTTTACTAAACCACAATACTGGAGTTTTTTTTAACTGACATAACTTAAAAAAAAAAAAAATTTAAAAGAAAAAAAAGAAACCACTCAATTCCCACCCTGGAATCTCATCATTTATAAAACAACATGCTCAAATGTCAGTGACAATAAAGTTGGGAAACCTGAAAACATCAATGAAGGAATTCAGATTCCAACAGAACACAGTGCTTTACAGCTGGGGAAGAATAGCTTTTGTCGCACTCAGGTCTTACCAAATACAAATAAATACAGGAAGATTAAAAACAAACTACTAAATCGAAATCTTTCTGTAGAGTAGCAGCTTTCACAAAGTAAAAGGAATCCAGCTCTGCAGAGTTAGATGTTCTAAAAGCATATGGCCAATTTTATTCCCACAGTCCCAGAGTCTTGCACTATCAAAATAAAAGTATCTTTGTCTTGGAGCAAGTCCAGTGAAGGCACCAAAATCCTATCCTCCGTGTTCATGCAAATGAAACTTAAAATGCTCTTATCATCCTTTCAAGATGACCTCAACCTATTAAGAGTTAACACTCTTAAGTATCTAAAGATCTAGAAGGAAGTTCCAGCCTCATCTGCATTACCAAGGTCCAGTCTATATAGCTTTTGCCCCTCCCAAATCCTTCTGGTCTGGACCCCTAGCTTAGGAGGATAAAAATACATTCCCGTACTCCCTAGCCATTAAATAAACAGACACTGGTGCAGGAAGACTCAACAGTTATAATACTACTGAACTTTTTAAAACTTAATAAACCCATCTCCAAAAGTGAATTTCACAGCCTCTTAATATTTATTCTCAGTCTGGACTTAGTATGCAGCCCTCTTTGGTGTCGTCTCTTCCAGGCTTTTCAGTGGTTTTACCCTGGAGGAAACCTTGAAAAAACTTCAAATTACAGGAACCCGCATGGCTTGGGAGTATGAGCACTAAAAGAATTTGTGTCTCTTGTTGCACTGGCATACTAAAGAAACTCAGAACACTAATTCTTCATCGCTAACCTTATCAGAAATGTCTAGTTCTTTGCCTAGAATGGTCCTCTTCTATCTCACACCATGCCTTCAAAAATTGCAGCACTGGACCATCAGATTTGTAACAAATGTTAATAAAATGTAAAAACTGGCATAACAACTAAGTAACAGAATCACAAAAAAACAGAAAAACTTCACAAAAACAATTCACTTCTAAACCTATAAGACCCATGTTTTTGCAATGTTTACAACAAAGTGGGAAGGGACAGCTGAGTTGCAACACATAAAAATTCCTTCCTTAGAATGGAAATTTCCCTATGACTTTCTCTTTTACAGTTTGTTTGCTCCCATAAGTCAGATGGCAACACAGAAGGGGCGGCTGGCGAAGGTAATCTGGAGGGAGAGGCCAACACTATCTTCCTTCCACCCTCCCCTCCACGAAAGTGTTCATCATTATCCATACTTCTCCTAGCTCAACCAAATGCATGTAGGCCTAACTGCACCCTGGCATAGGGGGCTGAAAAGATCTCCAACAGAACTGTTAACGGGGCTGCTCAATCACTGTTCCCTATTATGAGTTCAGCATTATGCAGTGCACAAAGGTCAAAAACAATATATTTTCAGTCACAATTTTATATGGAATCCTAGCAGTATCTTACCAACGGCATCTGAGAAACCCACCTGCAACACCAAATGAATTTTTTCTCCTTATGACAGATCATTTTCATTTGACTCAGATCTTTCTGTGACTTGACTTTCAAGTTCAGGTTTAGCTCCTCCCTCATTCACCACTTGTGTCTCAGATCTTGGTTTTGCCTGCCCCAGTCCCTCATTATTTTCTGGTACCCCCTGCTGGTTATTTGTTCCTTCTGCTGGGTCATGTCGATTTAATTTGTCACCAGATTCCAATTTAGCTTCTTTCCCATTTCCTGCTTGCACTGGCTGCTTTGGGTTAAGTTGTGATGGGTCCTTAACACTCTTCACCACCTCCTGGAGATTATACTTTCTGAACAACATATAATCTTTGACAACACTCAGGCAACAGACAGCTTTAATTATTTCTACTACCACCGTGTACTGTGGATTGGTAAGATCCACTTTATTTTCCGAATTGAGGCTGCCTACTATTCCTGTAACAAAAAGAAGAGGGAAACATTTAGAGGGAGAAGGATACCATGAGGCTTGACAGATACAATCTTTCATCTTTCTGTTTGGGACTTGTTATACCAATATATATACTAATCTACTCTTCTACATGGACCTCAATCAAATTCTTTGAACTCTGGGCCCCTGGGTGGCTCAGGTCATGATCTCAGGGTCCTGGAATCGAGCCCCGTATTGGGCTCTCTGCTCAGTGGGGAGTCTGCTTGTCTCCCTCTCCCCCCCACCCCCAGCTCCTGCTCTCTCATGTTCTCTAATAAATAAATCTTAAAAAAAAATTCCGTAAACTCTTTCAATAAATAAATACAAATGAAATCCTGAGACATTTAATCAGAGTACTTTTTTTCCAAAGAAAATTCAATCTTGATTTGGAAGATTTCATATCTACCTACCAGAAAGTCTCATATCCAACATATCAAAATCTGTTAGGTTTGATATTATTTTAAGGATTTTTTTTTTTTTAATAATCTTTACCCCCACATGAGGCTTGAACTCACAACCCTGGGACCAAGAGTCACATGCTCTACTGGCTAAGCCAGCCAGGTACCCCTATTTTAAGGACATTTTATTTTTTTTTTAAAGATTTTATTTATTTATTTGACACAGAGAGAGAGCACACAAGTAGGGGGGAGCGGCAGGCAGAGGGAGAGGGAGAAGCAGGCTCCCCACTGAGCAGGGAGCCCTATGCAGGGCTCGATCCCAGGACCCTGAGATCACAACCTGAGCAGTAGGCAGACGCTTAACAACTGAGCCACCCAGGCGCCCCTAAGGACATTTTAATATACTTCTTTTATACCCAAAAATACAAGCCTTAGGTTGTAAAAAAAAAAAAAAATTCACAAAATCAAGAAAAGTATTTAGTATTGCATACTAATGTAAAGTCACTAAGAAAAAACATACCTGCCAATTCTTTGATAACTTCTTCTCTA
Source organism: Phoca vitulina (assembly GCF_004348235.1). Lineage (NCBI taxonomy): Eukaryota > Metazoa > Chordata > Mammalia > Carnivora > Phocidae > Phoca > Phoca vitulina. Next base: position 37,050 of record NW_022589793.1, read on the forward strand.
TTCATGTGACTGTTATTTCGAGATTTATATACAATCTGAAATGTCCCTTTGTTTGGAGCTTTAAACCAGGGTTCCAAAAATGTTTCTGCATATTTTTTCATATCTTCTAAGAAAGCCTTGCATGTGCCTGAAATGGGTAACATACGTAGAATAACCCGAGTCTTCTTCTTCTTGGTTTTGTACATATCCTGGAGAATATGATGTACCAATTTCTCAGGTTCTAAAGGAAAAAAGAAAAAAGCACAAAGCAAACAAGTAAGTTAAGAATAAAAACTCTCGGGGGGCGCCTGGGTGGCTCAGTTGGTTGAGCGACTGCCTTCGGCTCAGGTCATGATCCTGGAGTCCCTGGATCGAGTCCCGCATCGGGCTCCCTGCTCGGCAGGGAGTCTGCTTCTCCCTCTGACCCTCCCCCCTCTCATGTGCTCTCTCTCATTCTCTCTCTCTCTCAAATAAATAAATAAAATCTTTAAAAAAAAAAAAAAAAAAAGAATAAAAACTCTCGGACATTTCAGAACCTCTTCAAACTCTCTATAAAATGAATTTTCATTGGCAATGACGTATGTCAACAGTATAGTAGAAGAAATTATCATAATGAACGTTAATAAGCCTAATCATTCTTCCAACTTTCTTCACTGCCTATAATGATTATTACTATATCTAATAAGTTAACTCTTCAGCATTGTTACTGCTTTCACTAAAAACAATTGTTCATGAAGACATTGGAGTTAACATTTTTGTGATGTCTCATTTGTCCAACAACACTTTACTGTTTTCCTATAACAATAGCAACTACAAACATAACATTATTAAATAGTACACTTTTTTACAAAACAAACAAATCTACAAGTCACTTTAAAAGATTTAATTCATCCATTAGTTAATTCTGTACAATAATCTAGATCTCAGAACTCAGAGAAGCCCCCAAACTATGAATTACACAAGATCATGATATGGTCCTTAGGCCATCCTCACTACCTACAAGTCTGTTTGGGGCTACTGAGTGTTTTCAACGCTTTTAAATTAGTTAACTGCATTAAGAAAAATCTAGGAACTTCTCCAGATTTCCAACTTCTTTTGAAAAACCAGAAGATCTGGCCCTGCAGGACTACATTCCAGATGCCTGGAGCCATTCCAAACTGGCTGGCGCTGAAGAGCAGCTTCTCCTCTTAAACAGAATACGTACTCTTGTTTCACCTAAAGTTACATACAAAGAAAGTGGCAAAGCCAGGTTTCCACTCCTAAGCCAATGTGATGTTCCCCACCCCATTCTACCTTTCCATATGCCTAGTGCTAGAACAGTGAGGAAAAGATCAAATGATTAACTGAGCTGTAACCATGAAGCCATTTTGTAGGCAGTGTTCTGAGGCAAGGAGATGTCCAGATATTATAGGCTCAATAATCTTAAGGTTTATTAGTCAGACACACCTATTCCAAGTGTCCTGATGAAGACTACATTATTTGCTCCACTCTCCACTGACTGGAATCTTCTTAGCTTCATCTCTGTTGATGCTTTAATGTCACCAACTTCTTTCTTCAAGGCAGCCTCCATGTCATCATCTTCTCCCTCACTTCCAGAGGGCTGCTGCTCTTTGTCCGTAAACTGCATGAAACAAATGAGCAGAAACGCAAAAACAGCTCATGTGAAAAGCTACAGTTAACTACCTATGTTAAATCTCCAGTGGCAGATGGATCAATACTGATAATAAAGCTTTTTATTAAGAAACTGACACATCGCTCCCTACAAAATGTGGAGGAAAAAGGGAGTTCCCTCAGACTGGGGCACATATAATTTGAAAATGCTTTCAAAAACATCTTAACATTCTGGGACACAGGGTAATGTGCTCACCAGATGAATTAATTCAAGATAGGCCTTAATCCCATCACTAGATATCTTTGTGCCTAAGACAGTCTCCTTTTGGTGAGATTATGATGAAGGAGCAGAAGGCAAAGGAAAAAGCCCAACTTGACACCCCGCAAACCCCAGCTCCCTCCCAGGTGGGATATGTGTAATATTCCTCAGGCACTCCTGGCTGCCCTAAAGCTAAGGGAAGGAAAAACAAATGGTTAACTAATAGAGATCACAGTCCTGCAAGACAGGAATTTCCCTCAGCTTACAAATGTTTTAGGGATTTACCAGGAAAAAAAAAAAAAGCATTCTTATCAATAACCTAACGTCCAGAAGGAAACTCCCAACTCTTACTATTGAATGCTTTACTAGAGGGGAAAAAAAAAAATCCTAACTTGATAATCGCAAGGTCTCTATTATCTTGTGGGTCATCCCCTTTAGCATACAAAAGTTCTTTTGAAAACCTCCCTTCTCCTTTACCTCCCCCAACTTCCAAGTATATAATCAGTCACCCCTCACAGCCCCGGTGCAGCAGCTCGGTCCTGTCCCCGTGCTTTAATAAAACACCATTTTGCACCAAAGATGTCTCAAGAATTCTTTCTTGGCCGTCAGCTCTGGACCTCACCTACATTCAAAAACTACATCAATTAGACTCAACAGTTATGGCATAAAAAAACCCCTTGCTTCTATTCTACCAAGGAAGAGGGAACAGAAACAGTCAAGAATTTGCTCAAGGTACCAGTGTAGACAGGACACTCACTTGTTGCCCATTTCTCTGCCCCACCATTATTAGTCTGCCAGACAGGCACTAATAATAATTAAACACATTTATGGAACCTTTATTATAGGCCAGGATGTATTTTATATACATAAGCAACTTTTCAGCCAACATTAAGTACACTATCATTTTTCTTTTTTATTTAGCTTAGCAAAATTAAATAATATACCCATGCCCAAGCCCTAGAACTAGTAAATAATGGAACTTGAATCCAAATCCCCCCTGTATTGTCCTCCCCCTTTTAATTCATTGAGGTATTTGTGTATGTATTAGTCCAGATCCTAAGCCAAGAATATAATGATTTCCAAACTGTGATGGGAAAATTAGGTTTTAGGTGGTGTGAGTACGAAAGTTTTTACTTTTTAAATTGCATTTACACGCGCATTTGAAAAATAACTAGCACTAGTACTAGACCCACTATTTCAGAGACACTGCTTAGGGCAAACATTATTACAACCATGGTGTAAAAGTCGTGGTGAGCTATGACAAAAACTATGAGGACAAATTAAGTTTCCCTTATTAACTTGGACCGTTTACTTAACCTTCAGTATCCTCGTGAACACTACTTCACAAGCCTATTGTAAACGTTTGAGAGCTTCAGCTTTGAGAGCACAACACCTGGACCGCAGAAGCAATCTATAAACAGGAGCCACCATAATTACTAATGGGGTGGGGGACCCAAACCTGCAAGTTTTTTAAGCACACGACCCGGCAGGGGTCTGCAACCCACATAAGGCGAAGCCACGCCCCTTCGCCAGCTCGGCCACAAACGTGCGCACGCGGATGAAAAAGCCGGCCTTGCAGCATTCCCTCATCACTGAAGGGCCGCTTGGACTCTCCGCGGCCCCTACCTTTTCCGGCCCATACATGTCGTCGCCGTATTCGTTGAGCAGGCTGTAGGCCTCCTCCACGCACTTGCGTTCGTTCATGTTGCAGGTAATGAGAATGCCCTGTAGCCCGGGTTCCAACTGCCGGGGCCCGCCGCCGTCGCAGCGCCGAGCCCGCTTGGCCTGCACATATTGAGCTTTGCCTTTGCGCTTTCCGCCGCTAGACTGAGGAGGCTGCTGGACGGGGGTCGCCATTGCGCGTGAGACCTGAGGCTAGCGAGAAACGTGTTTCTCTACTATTCCCGGCTTCCTCGCCTCTGCTGGCGCGAGCTGGCTTGCGTCATGTGCGCGCGACGACCTCCCCTAGTCCCGCCTCCAAGTTTCAGTCGGTGCTGCGCGGGGTCCTAGAGCCGGTGGGTGGCAGGCTGTGGAGAGCTGGTGCGAGGCCCGCCTGTCGCGAGGGTTGACCGGCCGTTCCTGCTGCTCACCAGCCCATGTTCGGACTTCCTGGGAAAGCGGCCTTCGGGTGGAGCCGGTCTGTCAGCTTACATGCTGGCTTCCAACTGGATGTAGATCGTGCTTATAAAGAACCGTTTCATTTACCATTCATATTCATTGATTGATTCCGCTAATATTTATTAAGTACGTATGTGCTAGTTATGAACCTAAGTATTAAGGTTGGCAAAGCAAGACACACTCATACACATCTTGTCCTAGGCCACTGTTTCTTAGAAGTCACTGGGGGCCTTCCAAACCATCCTACTTATTTTTTGCTCCTGGTGAAATGTGCGCAATCAATAGACTTTAGTACTCCTGTTGAAGGAGCCTCAGAAGTACAAAGAAAGGACACAAAGTATAAGGAACTCCTAAGTCAAGAGACTTGATTATCAGAATGAGAAATATAAAATACAGGGAAACCTGGACAAACTTCTTAGCATTAAATTGTCACTATGGGAACATTTTAACTTGTAAAATATATTTATATTCATACCCAAGATATTGTCCGTATCAATTTCTTCACACACTTTTGTTTGATGCTGATGTCATAAGTGACATTTTGGTGAGTTATTGTTCCAAGTGCACTTGGTTTGGACAGGAAATCACATCCTTACTTCTGAACAAAATCATGAAGAGCCAAAAGGGTTTGTCCTTTGTTGCCCTAGGAGGAATTAGCTAATCCAGTGACCCAAAAATGTGGAGTGGATGGTAGTAGAAAGTCAGAAATAAAGAACCTCTTAGTTATTGTAAGGTCTGTATCTCTCAGATTGACATTCTTGTGACCCCCATGACAAACTTTTGCTGATATGAAATAATAGTCTAGAAATTCATACACATATAAAATAATTTTTACTAATAGTAAGGGAAAGTATTCATCTTCTTTTCTCCAATGAAATATATCTTGCTATTTTCTTTTCTTCATATCTGTCCCCCAAAATATTTAAGAATGCATTCATTAGTCTGGATAGGTAAGCAATCCCTTCATAGTTAACATCATAATATTCCCCATACCCTAAAGTCGGGAATCCAACTCCTTATACTTCATGCAATTAAAAGTCAATTTGAACTTTATAAATCCCTTGTGTTGGTGTTCCACCTTTGACAGTGTATTGCTTTGTGAGCAAATGCAGGAGTACTGTGCATTTTACTGACCTAGATATTTCAATCTCACATTCAGAGATTTAATTGTTATGTATGAAACAACAAAATACTAAGAAGAGGAAAAGTAATTAGCCTGATGTTGAACTTGATGGTTAACTGGGTTTTTTTCTTCACTATATGTATATGTAAATATGTATGTGTATGTATGTGTATAGTTGTATATATACATACATGTATATATATGTGTATATATTCTTTCTATAACCTTATCTTCCCTTAGGTTCTTTTCCTTAAATTACTAATATTAATACTAGTGTTCCTGATTAGTGCTAGGTGTTAACTGCCCTATTCCACACTGCAGAGTAGGACAAATGGAAAACATTCATTACCCTTTCAGGGTGCCCCATCTGGCCAAATATTGAAGCAATTTCATAAGAAATGGAATCCTTGAGGAAGTGTTTTCCAGTATGTCTTTATTTAATACTATTATTCTAGGGCATGAAGGCAGAGAAATAATGAGAAGACTGGCGTAGAACACATACAGTGACCACCTATCACTACTTCCTCTTTAGTTTTTGTCTACATTATGGCTGACATTTTTTGTTTTTGTTTGCTCAATAAATGAACCCCCTTCCTTGGGGAGGAGGTGGAATCCATCATTGGATGAGTCTGAGTGGAAAGCAGGGCCCACCTTGTGTCATGGAAGCTTGAAATATCAAGTATCCCTTCTTCCCACCCTGTAAGGTGAGCACCTCACCTCAGCTTCATCAGTTGGATTCTTCTGTCTGGGACTGAGAAATTGGAAGCAAATGTGTAAAGAGGCGGTGCGTGTTGAGAATTCCTCCCACCCATTGCAGCGGCATCCCAAATCCAGTATCAGCAGCTCTGCTGCCACTCCAGACGTGGTGGCAGTGCCAGACTTTCTAGAACATTGATCTAGTTCCAGCCTCCTAGCTCCCTCAGCCATCCTTCAGCCTTCCCTATAATTCCAGCCTAAGTGTGCCAGAATATGTTGCAATATTCCTTCAACCAAGAATGTTGGCTTCTGTGTTTCACGCTGCTTTCTCTGAGGTCTTCTTATCCGTAACTTCAGCAGCTTCAGCGAGTTCTTCCCATACTTCCTCAGACACAGAGTTGCTGCCAGATTTGAGCTCATACAAACCCTAAAAGAGGTAATCTGATATTGCACAAGGGGCACTGAAATACTAGTCACTAATCTTTGGTTCTAACCCCGGACCTACCACTATTTCCAAAAATCTTGTCATCATCTTGTTTTTTGCTTCCACCTAGATAATCAGCACGGCCTTTACTTTTCAGAATGGAGATTGCATAGCATCAATTTCTGGAGGTCCTCAGTTGATTATGAAGAACAGCTTCATTATGCTGGCATTGCTGGTGGTATTTAGAGGCATATTGCCGAGTGAAACTCGTTTTTATTTTTCTTTTCATCTTCAGTGCCTAGCATAGTGCCTAGTTCATAGTAAGTACTCAAAAAATGCTATTGAACATTTGAACTCAACCCAAAAAAAATGTTAATAAAGGAAAAAGGTTAAGACTCATGCTATTAAGGGAAGTATACCAAATCCAGATCCCATTAAGCCCCACCAGAGGAGCTAGAAAAGAAGCTAGGAATTAAGAGAGAGATTTCCCTGGCAATGCTGGAAACACATTTGTGTACAGTTTCTATTTGTGTGAACTTTCACCTCCTTAGGTTACCAGTCATGGTCAGTGGTCTGGTGTCTATCATTGGGCACCAAGGGCTCTGTGATGTGGCTTGTGATGGTTTAAGGAAGGAATGGAGGAATGGTTTAAGACATTCTAAATTTTCTTTCCCTTTCTCTTCCTAACCTTAAAAGTTACTGCCATGTAATTTCTACTTGTATGTTGAGGACAGAATCCATCCTGGTCCCAAACACAGATAGCAGACACTCATAGATTTTGTTCGTGTTCTGACTGCACTATCCATCCAGCATTTCCTACCTCATTTTCTTGTGACCCAGCATTTTCAGGAGTTAGATGTCTTGACCCTGTAACCCTGGTCACCTGCTGACTTGATTTCTCTACACCTGCCACCTTCAGAGTTGGTATTATGTGTATGATCAAGAGATCAAATTCTAAAGCCAAACCAGGTTCAAATCCCAGTTCTGCCATGTTCTGGCTGAGGGACTCCAAGCAATTATAAGTCAAATTTCCTCATTAGCTAAAAAAAAAAAAAATTTATTTATTTACGAGAGAGAGAGAAAGGGTAGAGGGAGAGACTCTCCAGCAGACTCCATGCTGACTGCAGAGCCCAACATGGGGCTCAGTCTCACAAGCCTGAGATCATGACCTGAACCGAAACCAAGAGTCAGATGCTCAACTGATAGAGCCACCCAGGTGCCCTCCCAAATTTTTTAAATGGATTTAATAATAAAATATCCATTTTCTGGGTTACTGAGAGAACTCATTAAGATCAGGCATGACAAGTGCTTAGTTCATAGTCACAGTTCAGTCAGTGTGGACTTAAAAACAGCTGGTTTGGGGCTCAGTTGTGACTCACTGAAGTCTAGTATTTTTGGTATTAGTATCCATTCTCCAACCCAGTCCCCTGAATGCATTATTTGTCCCCCAATCTCTTATCTCAGTGTGTCACTTATTGAAAGTGAAATTTAATCCTTCTAGGAAGGAGGCCAGAAGGGAAATAAATTTTAAAAATAATACAATGTGAAGTAAAATAGGATAAAGCACATAACACCTGCATGCCCTTACCTCTGCCAACTGACTCCTGCCTCCCATTGGATTGAACGACACCCTATGCCTTTCACCGGCTCTGTGCCCACAGCACTTGTGCCACACATGCACTTTCCTCACTCCCACAAGTTGCACAGGAAACATGCCCAACAGCCTGAGCCCCAGATTGGAGCCTGACTTTGAAGCCATGTGAACTTGGGTCTGTACCTGGGGAAGCCACATTTGGTCTGGCTCTTTGTTCCTACCTGCATCTTGGCTCAGCCCTGCTGGGTGTCCTGACTTTCTGATCCCAGCCTCCCTCAGTGTGCTTCATCCCACCACTGCTGGAGTCTAGTTTTGACAGGTATGCTTCTCTAAGGCAAACTTGGCATTTTATGGACATAGGTTCTTGAGGGCAAAAGTCGATAAATCTCTTTCCCTCCAATTTTCTTCTCCAGTTTTATACTCTACACATGCATTGAGTCTTTCTCCTTAAAAACTTTTCCTGAGGATTCATGGGTACTTCCTTTCTACTTCTCTGAGATTTGGTTAAATAATCTATGTTTAAATTTAATTGTTTTACTATTTAATTCCACTTCTTTGACCACTTCTAGATTTTCCTCCTGCTCCTCTTTCCACTTTAGTCAGTGCTCCTAAGAATGAATCCCTAATGGTGGAATCTCAAACAGTTCAACACGTAAGAAATACATCCATTTGGAACTGAAATCATCTATGAACTGCACACTCCACTAAGGCATAACACTAGCACTGGTAAAGTACTAATGCAAGAAATATAAAATTCAGAGTAAGTACAGTACACATTTAAGAGTCCAGGGTGACTGAGGTTTAGAGGATCATTCAGCACAGATGAGACCTAAATAAGAGTCTACATGAGTAGTCAGGTTGAATCATTATATTTAAATTAAAAGTTGGAGGGAAGTCAATGAGAATACAGCATTCAATGTACAGATGAACAAGAGACAAACTGATTTTAAGAATATATATTGAGAGTCAGACAGTTGTTTTGGGTTTTGTTTTGTTTTTTTATTTGAGAGAGCAAGAGAGAACGGAGGAGAGGGAGAAGCAGATCCCAGGATCCTGGGATCATGACCTGAGCCGAAGGCAGATGCTTAACTGACTGAGCCACCCAGGTGCCCCAAGAGAGTCAGACAGTCTTGTGTTTATATACTGACTCTACTACTTTCTAGCTCTGTGACCTTGGGCAAATTAACTGCTCTAACCTCATATTCCTCATCTGTAAAATGGGAATAGCTATAATATATATATCTTAGAGGTCATTGTGAGTACCGAATAAAATAATCACACTAATCACACATAGAAATATTCAATAAATGTTAGCTACTGCTGTTTTGTTGTCACTGTTGCTAATTGTGAGGTTTGGTGAGGTTAAGTTATAATCAAACAAGAGTTGAGGTGAAGACCCAGGCTTTTTGTGTTGGTCAGTTGGCTCTGAAGTGTCACCCCTTACTGATTTCCAGTACCCAAGAGAAGCCTTATTCTATGTAAGTGTGTTAATATGGAAAGATCACTGGAAAATGAAGGGGAAACAAGTAAGGTATGTGTATTATAAACGAATTCATGTTTTAAAAGGGAATATATATGTGTGTATATATATGTATATATATTTATATGTGTATATACACACACGCATACATATGTGAGTATATGCATAACATATATGCTAACATATATATGTTTTAATCCTACCTGTATATAGAAATGATGCTTAGTAAGACTCCAGGTGTTTCTTCACATTTCTCAACTAAAGCCCAAAGCTAAGGATTAAGAGGCATTAAGTCACTGCCCTTTCTATTCCAAAGAGAACTGTCAAAGAAGATTAAGTTAGGTAACTCTCTCCGGTTTGTGAAAAGGTGGCTCATCTGGTCCTGCTACTTTGACACGGCTCTGCCTTGGGGGCCTACATCAGAAGCCTGGGGACGGGAGAGCAGAGAGTACATTCACACCCTTTGCTGAGATGGACACTAAGGGACTCCCTCATAAGGGTTAGAGGTGCCTGGAAGAAGACCCTGGCATCACATTCCTGGGACGATGACCCCTTCTGCCTGACCAAGTGTGGAAATGAGACACATGGCAGGGCACAGAGAGTGAGACAGGGTGGAAAGACAACAGAGGAGAGGCCTGCAGCCCAACACGGGGTGTTCTAAAGATGTGTGAGTATCTTGTATGTCAAGTAGACTCCCAGAAGGTACCTGGGCTTGCACAGGTAGACCCCACCGAGGATTAAAGTCACAGCCAGCATGGTAAACTCTCCTGCCCTAATCTTTTCTCCTAACCCCCAACAACAGAGTATCTAGAGCTTAGAAGTGGGAAGGGGAAAGATGTCTGGGAGACAGACAAGCCACTTGTCTCTATTTGAGGGGATAGAGTGGGAGGAGTGCAGAAGAGTGGCCAGTCCTCCTGTCCACTGCTGGTCCCCAGAAGCACAGAGCAAGCCTATGTTGGGGAGAAGGGAACAGGTGCAATGTACATTGAGTTTGTGATTAAAATTTTTAAGTGGACAAACTTTTATAACTAAAAGTGATTGTGAATTGTGGGATCATCCCAAGAAGTCACTAAGAGATAGAAAAGGGATATTGGATACAGCAGGAGGAAAACAGAAATTGGGAGAAAAAATTAAGTTTTGATTTAAGACTTATTTGAAAGACTAGTTACATATATATTCCACCCACTTCCCTACACACAACCCTTGTTTTGCAACACATTTGGTAACTACTTTATTCTCTATCTTATATCATGCTATATATTTTATTTTTATCCATATCCATATCCATATGCTATATATTTTATTTTTATCCATATCCATATCCATGCTATATATTTTATTTTTATCCATATATTAAACTGTTGCTTTCTTGATGTGGATGCTCACCGAAGTATTTCTCTTCCTCCTGGGTTCACAGCTAGGCTAATTTCTCACCTCCCTGCAAGTGAAGATGGAGCCACTGAAATGTGAGCAGAAGTGATGCATGCTTCTAGGCCTAAATTCATATGAGATCCTCCACAACTGTCTCTCTCAGCTCTTTGTTCTGGCTCTTGCTGTGCTGTTTGTCAGCTGGCTGATTTCTGAGGATCCAGCACAGGGCCCTTAGGAGGCGAGTTAGCCAGGAAAGCCCGTCAACCCAGAACTTTTGCATTAGACTTCAGCCTCTGAGCTTTGGGTTAGTTTGTTTCTACAGCATAACTAGCCACCCTTTGAACAATACACTGGGAATCTAGAGTTTGTTCAGGATGTCCTTACTCTTCTTGTTGAGTCTCATTGTCCATAGAGATGATGAACACTGTCCTTCAGATAAATTAATAAGACAGCTCACAACAAAGTGAAGAGAATATGGGTTTTGAAGTAAAAAGACCTGATTAGAAAGCCCAGTTCTGTTATTTTCTTTTAGACTCAGAGGGAAATCCTGGACCAGTGGCCAGGCTTCTGTTTTCTTGCCAGGACACCATGAAATGCCTCTTGCTCCCTCCTTACAAAATGTATATGAAATAGAATTAAAATTTTTCCGTCTGTAAATAGTTGACAAAAGAGTTGAGACAGTTCTATAACACTCTGCCCTTTTTCCTGTAGAGCAGTTTTTGAAAATGTTTTTATTTTTGAAGGGGATTACACTTCAGTTGAGTACTAGAGAAGAAAACCTGATTCCATTCCAGAGAAAATAGGGATCTCCATGAAATAATGGATATAGGAAATGATTGCCCAAAGCTGCATTAGGTGAAAAGCTGATGGAACCTTGTCATGGATGGATCAGGCTAATACCTTAACATCACAAAAGGTGAGCCAACTAGACATTATGTTCCCCAGATGTCATGCAATAGTAATTACACAATACTATTTATACAATCTTTTTGCTAAATACTGATCTGGCCTCTAGATATATCAGTTTACAGAAAGTACAGGGACAGAAAGATAGGTTAAATTAAGCCACACGTTTGAATTACTAAAATGAATTAAATGATACGATTTTTAGATTTGTTTCCAAGTAATGCAAGGAGAGGGAGGGGTGGGTGGGGGTATAAATGAAACAAAATTGGCCATGTGTTGACAATTGTTGGAGCAGAGTGATGGATACATAGGGATTCGTTATACTATTCTAAGCTATTAGTATATATGGTTGAAATTTTTCCACAATGATGGAGAAAGAGACAGAGAATAAAGAAGTAAAGACTGTAAGTTGGATAACTATTTTCAGAAATTTTGCCATAAAAAGGAGAAGAGGAATAAAGAGTTGGAAGAGGACAAGATACTGTAATAAAGGAGATATTACCATGTGTTTGTCGCTGACTGTCTCTTACTACAATTCCTAGTCCAAACAAAAGGAAGAAATGGATGGTACAGGAGAGAGGTAACTGAGGAGTGATGTTCTTGAGTAGGGGAGAGCACATGTCAAGGACTCAGTGGAGAGGGTGGCCCAAGGTAGGAACTTGACAATATTCACTGTCACAGGAAGGAACGCAGAGGGTATGGGCAGAGTTGTAGGAGTATAGGTTGATGAGGTGCTATGGGGTTGAGGACATTCTCTTCTGGCTACTTATCAATCTCAGTGAAATAAGGGGGAAAGGAGAGGTGAAATTATAGAAACTGAAGGTGTGAAATGGTTATCTCCAACTATAGATATGTAATGGGGTTATCAAGCAGTGAGGAGGGCCTGCTTGGATTTTTAAGATTACTAGCAAGTACCATCAACATCCTAAGTGCAGAACCATGTTTCCGCAGAACCATTTCTCCAGAACCATGTTAAGCTGCTCATGGGCAGTCTCAGAATAGGGAGATAGCAATCTGGAATTTTGCAGAGAGCTGGGTTTTGCCAAATGAGTATGGGGAGGGAGAGCAGTGCAAAGGAGCTGAGTAGTACCTAGAATCCAAGATGGGCAAGAGTAAGTGAGGGCATGAAGAAGACAGTGTTCAGAGTCAATGGACTAAAGATTTTAGTGGGGTCGAGGAATTACTATGATAAAAATAGTAAAGGCAAACAAACTGGCAAGACAGGAGGAATTAACTAATTCCTAAAAAGTGGGGGAGGATGTTGAAACATTTTGGAAGTAGTACTATTGGTGGTAATAAGAAGGTATAGGGTATGGTTTAGGTCATGATCCCAAGGCTCGATCCTGGAATCGAGCCCTGCGTCGGGCTCCTTGCTCAGTGGAGAGTCTGCTTCTCCCTCTCCCTCTGCCTGCTGCTCCCCCTGCTTGTGCTCTCTCTCTCTCTGCCAAATAAATAAAATCTTTAAAAAAAAAAAAGGTATAGGGTACAGTCACAAGAATGGGAGACTAAGGCACTGTAGGATCGAGGTCATTGGGAGACAGGATCTCAAGGGAATGAAAGACCAGGGTATTAAATGGATTGTTCACATGAGGGCTGAAGTTAACTGAGACAGAGCAGAGACTGGACTCAGGTCCCCTCAATCCTCACCACAAAATCCAGCAATCCTTGCTAGAACTCTACTCTTGCAGGAATGTGAAAGCAGGATGCTTACCAAAGAGGGACTTGACTACAAAGACTGGCAAAGATCAAATCAAACCAGTCTGCAAGGTGGACCCCAGCGCTGACCTTTCACTGACTTTCGCCCTCATTATAGTACTAAAAAATGAGCAGGGTGGAGATTTAACATGCTAATGAGACACGATGCATGAAGAAGCATGTTCTGTCCCCTGTGCCAGGTGTGCCCAGCTTCCTGTGTCTCTCCCCACCCCTACATGCTTATGTAGTTGGGAATGTAGGTGAGGTCTGGAGCCAACAGCCAAGAAAGAATTCTTGAGGTGTCTTTCGTGCAAAAGGTGGTTTTATTTATTTATTTTTTAAGATTTTATTTATTTGTTTGACAGAGTGCGCACTAGAGAGAACAAGCACAAGTGGAGGGCAGAGGGAGAGGGAGAAGGAGAAGCAGGCGCCCCACTGAGCAGGGAGCCCACATGGAGCTTGATCCCAGGACCCTGGGATCATGACCTGAGCTGAAGGCAGACGCTTAACCTACTGAACCACCCAGGCGCCCCAAAAGGTGGTTTTATTAAAGCACAAGGACAGGACCTGTGGGCAGAAAGAGCTGCACTGGGGTTGTGAGGAGCAATTGATTATATATACTTTGGAGTTGGGGGAAGCAAAGGTAAGGGAAGCTTGAGAAGGATTTTCATCTGCTAAAGAAGACTCATAGGAGACCGGAGGCCTTGCTATTGTTTTTCCCTCTAGCAAGGCATTAACATTAAGACAGTTGGGAGCTTCCTGGAGGAACATTATACTCTGCCCGCCTCAAGTATTTGTCAATGGGCTCCCGGTCATAAGGACATTTAATTTTATCTACTTTTCCTTCTGAAAGTTAGGTTATTGATAAGAATGCTTTTTTCTTGTAAATTACTAAGACATTTATAAACTGAGGGAGACTCTTGTCTTGCAGGACTGTAATCTCTATTAGTTAACCATTTGTTTTTCCTTCCCTTAGCTTTAGGGCAGCCAGGAGTGCGTGGGGAATGTCACACAGATACCACCTGGGGGAGGGGGTGTGTGGAGGTTGTGGGGTGTTAGCTTGTGCTCTGTCCTCAGCTTGCCTTCTGCTCCCTCATCACTTAGAAGTCACTCCTTTCCTGCCTTAGCTTCTTTAAAAACTTTCCTGGCCTTTGTTCTGAGAGCCAGCATGGAAGACCCTCTCCTTTGTGGTGTCTCCCTTGTGCTCAAGCATAAGCCCCAATAAGAGCCTTGCCTGGAAATTCCCATTTGGCCCCAGTCAATTTGTAGTGCTTGGAGTGCCCAAGGACCCAAGTCAGTAACATTACCAACAAGAATGACGGAGAATGACCAATAATTGAGAATGACCATAAACTAGCACTAAAGAGAAAGAATCTGCAGAAAATAGAACACATTTTGTTCCAGGTAAGACCTGATATAGGACTAACAACATTAAAACATCTCTGGCTGAAGTTAATTTATGAATAAAGAAAAAATCACATAAGCACCCAGGCAGAGTAAGTGAGGCTCTATAATACTACGTTTGAATCCATTTCTGACACGAACTGACATTAGCATCAGATCCCATAGGTTTAAAGGCACAGTCCCCACAAGACTTTCCTTACTTCAGATGTTAACTGCAAGTTCGGGGGTCCCCAGGCCACCCAAACCTCTGGCCAACTGGCTACAAAATCAGGGGGTCCCACAACTCCTTCATGTTCCTTAAGCCACTAGAACTCAAAGAAGAGCTATACTTAGGATTACAGTTTTATCAGGACCAGCCAAATGAAGAGAAACAAACCACAAAGTCTGGGAGGGTCCCAAACGTAGAGCTTCCATGCCCCCTCCCTGTGGAATCGGGGCATATCACCCTCCCAGCATATCTGATGTTGTTCACCAAACAGGAAGCTTCACCGAGTTTTTATCAGACAATCATTAGCCAAGTGACTGAAGTCAATCTCCAGTTCCCCTTCTCTCCCCAGATATGGGGCTAGATTCAAAGTTCCAACCCTGTAATCACATGGTTGACCTTTCTGGTGACCAGACCCTCTCTCCTGAGTCACCTTGCTAGCATAAACTCGGTGTCATTTAAGGGGTTTCATGAATAACAAAGGCAGTCTTTTTCACAGGAATTCTAAGGATTTAGAGTCTCCAGTGACAGGAACCAAGGACAAAGCCCAGTCAAGTTTTTTATTATGCAACAGACACATACCAGGAGAAAAGAACTTGGTTGACCTTGGCCTTACCCAAAGTAATATTTAATGCCAAATAACAGTGGAACAAGGTCCACAATCTTCTCAGGGAAAGAAAATTTAACATAAGAAACTCAAACCCAGCCAAGTTATTCTCTATATAAAGTCAGTAGACAGGCATTATCAACTAAGCAAGGGAACACAGTTATTATAAGCACTTGTGAAGAAAAAAAAAAAAAATCTACTAGATGTTAAATTCAGCTAATAAAGAAAAGCAGTAAAGAATACAAGGAAAGAGAAGCTATGTGAAAAGGACTATTGGTGAGCACTGAATCCCACTTAGACATTAGATCAGGGTTTCTTAGCCATAGCCCTTAGGTTTGGGGCTGGATAATTAATTCTTTGTTGTAGAGGCTGTCTTGTGCATTGTAAGATGTTTTAACAGCACTCCTAGTCTCCACCCACTAAAATGCCAATAGCATTCCCCCCCCCCCCCCCCCCCCCCCCC
>NW_022589793.1:654874-750636 GCF_004348235.1 Phoca vitulina
TATATACCACATCTTCTTTATCCATTCATCTGTTGATGGACATCTTGGCTCTTTCCACAGTTTGGCTATTGTGGACATTGCTGCTATAAACATCGGGGTGCATGTAGCCTTTCGGGTCCCTACTTTTGTATCTTTGGGGTAAATACCCAGTAGTGCAATTGCTGGATCATATGGTAGCCCTATTTTCAACTTTTTGAGGAACCTCCATACTGTTTTCCAGAGTGGCTGCACCAGCTTGCATTCCCACCAACAGTGTAGGAGGGTTCCCCTTTCTCCGCATCCCCGCCAACATCTGTCATTTCCTGACTTGTTAATTTTAGCCATTCTGACTGGTGTGAGGTGGTATCTCATTGAGGTTTTGATTTGGATTTCCCTGATGCCGAGCGATATTGAACACTTTTTCATGTGTCTGTTGGCCATTTGGATGTCTTCTTTGGAGAAATGTCTGTTCATGTCTTCTGCCCATTTCTTGATTGGATTCTTTGTTCTTTTGGTGTTGAGTTTGATGAGTTCTTTATAGATTTTGGATACTAGCCCTTTATCTGATATGTCATTTGCAAATATCTTCTCCCATTCTGTCAGTTGTCTTTTGGTTTTGTTGACTGTTTCCTTTGCTTTGCAAAAGCTTTTTATCTTGATGAAGTCCCAATAGTTCATTTTTGCCCTTGCTTCCCTTGCCTTTGGCGATGTTTCTAGGAAGAAGTTGCTGCGGCTGAGGTCGAAGAGGTTGCTGCCTGTGTTCTCCTTTAGGATTTTGATGGACTCCTGTCTCACATTGAGGTCTTTCAACCATTTGGAGTCTATTTTTGTGTGTGGTGTAAGGAAATGGTCCAGTTTCATTCTTCTGCATGTGGCTGTCCAATTTTCCCAACACCATTTGTTGAAGAGACTGTCTTTTTTCCATTGGACATTCTTTCCTGCTTTGTCGAAGATTAGTTGACCATAGAGGTGAGGGTCCATTTCTGGGCTCTCTATTCTGTTCCATTGATCTATGTGTCTGTTTTTGTGCCAGTACCATACTGTCTTGATGATGACAGCTTTGTAGTAGAGCTGGAAGTCCGGAATTGTGATGCCGCCAGCTTTGCTTTTCTTTTTCAACATTCCTCTGGCTATGCGGGGTCTTTTCTGGTTCCATACAAATTTTAGGATGATTTGTTCCATTTCTTTGAAGAAAGTGGATGGTATTTTGATGGGGATTGCATTGAATGTGTAGATTGCTCTAGGTAGGATTGACATCTTCACAATATTTGTTCTTCCAATCCATGAGCATGGAACGTTTTTCCATTTCTTTGTGTCTTCCTCAATTTCTTTCATGAGTATTTTATAGTTTTCTGAGTACAGATCCTTTGCCTCTTTGGTTAGATTTATTCCTAGGTATCTTATGGTTTTGGGTGCAATTGTAAATGGGATCGACTCCTTAATTTCTCTTTCTTCTGACTTGTTGTTGGTGTATAGGAATGCCACTGACTTCTGTGCATTGATTTTATATCCTGCCACTTGACTGAATTCCTGTATGAGTTCTAGCAGTTTTGGGGTGGAGTCTTTGGGATTTTCCACATAAAGTATCATATCATCTGCAAAGAGTGAGAGTTTGACTTCTTCTTTGCCAATTTGGATGCCTTTGATTTCTTTTTGTTGTCTGATTGCTGTGGCTAGGACTTCCAATACTATGTTGAATAGCAGTGGTGATAGTGGACATCCCTGCCGCGTTCCTGACCTTAGGGGGAAAGCTCTCAGTTTTTCCCCATTGAGAATGATATTCGCTGTAGGTTTTTCATAGATGGCTTTTATGATATTGAGGTATGTACCCTCTATCCCTATACTCTGAAGAGTTTTGATCAAGAAAGGATGCTGTACTTTGTCAAATGCTTTTTCTGCATCTATTGAGAGGATCATGTGATTCTTGTTTTTTCTTTTGTTAATGTATTGTATCACGTTGATTGATTTGCGGATGTTGAACCAACCTTGCAGCCCAGGGATAAATCCGACTTGGTCGTGGTGAATAATCCTTTTAATGTACTGTTGGATTCTATTGGCTAGTATTTTGGTGAGAATTTTTGCATCCATGTTCATCAGGGATATTGGTCTGTAATTCTCCTTTTTGATGGGGTCTTTGTCTGGTTTTGGGATCAAGGTAATGCTGGCCTCATAAAATGAGTTTGGAAGTTTTCCTTCCATTTCTATTTTTTGGAACAGTTTCAGAAGGATAGGTATTAATTCTTCTTGAAATGTTTGGTAGAATTCCCCTGGGAAGCCATCTGGCCCTGGGCTTTTGTGTTTTGGGAGATTTTTGATGACTGCTTCTATTTCCTTAGTGGTTATAGGTCTGTTCAGGTGTTCTATTTCTTCCTGGTTCAGTTTTGGTAGTTGATACATCTCTAGGAATGCATCCATTACTTCCAGGTTATCTAATTTGTTGGCATAGAGTTGCTCATAATATGTTCTTATAATTGTTTGTATTTCTTTGGTGTTGGTTGTGATGTCTCCTCTTTCATTCCTGATTTTGTTGATTTGGGTCATTTCTCTTTTCTTTTTGATAAGTCTGGCCAGGGGCTTATCAATCTTGTTAATTCTTTCAAAGAACCAGCTCCTAGTTTCGTTGATCTGTTCTACTGTTCTTTTGGTTTCTATTTCATTGATTTCTGCTCTGATCTTTATTATTTCTCTTCTCCTGCTGGGTTTAGGCTTTATTTGCTGTTCTTTCTCCAGCTCCTTTAGGTGTAGGGTTAGGTTGTGTACTTGAGACCTTTCTTGTTTCTTGAGAAAGGCTTGTATTGCTATATACTTTCCTCTTAGGACTGCCTTTGCTGTATCCCAAAGATTTTGAATAGTTGTGTTTTCATTTTCATTGGTTTCCATGAATTTTTTTAATTCTTCTTTAATTTCCTGGTTGACCCATTCATTCTTCAGTAGGATGCTCTTTAGCCTCCATGTATTTGAGTTCTTTCTGACTTTCCTCTTGTGATTGAGTTCTAGTTTCAAAGCATTGTGGTCTGAAAATAGGCAGGGGATGATCCCAATCTTCTGGTACCGGTTGAGACCTGATTTATGACCTAGGATGTGATCTATTCTGGAGAATGTTCCATGGGGACTAGAGAAGAATGTGTATTCCGTTGCTTTGGGATGGAATGTTCTGAATATGTCTGTGAAGTCCATTTGGTCCAGTGTGTCATTTAAAGTCTTTATTTCCTTGTTGATCTTTTGCTTAGACGATCTGTCCATTTCAGTGAGGGGGGTGTTAAAGTCCCCCACTATTATTGTATTGTTGTCGATGTGTTTCTTTGCTTTTGTTATTAATTGCCTTATATAATTGGCTGCTCCCATGTTAGGGGCATAGATATTTACAATTGTTAGATCTTCTTGTTGGATAGACCCTTTAAGTATGATATAGTGTCCTTCCTCATCTCTTATTACATTCTTTGGTTTAAAATCTAATTTGTCTGATATAAGGATTGCCACCCCAGCTTTCTTTTGGTGTCCATTAGCATGGTAAATGGTTTTCCACCCCCTCACTTTCAATCTGGGGGTGTCTTTGGGTCTAAAATGAGTCTCTTGCAGACAGCATATCGATGGGTCTTGTTTTTTAATCCAATCTGATAGCCTGTGTCTTTTGATTGGGGCATTTAGCCCATTTACATTCAGGGTAACTATTGAAAGATAGGAGTTCAGTGCCATTGTATTGCCTGTAAAGTGACTGTTACTGTATATTGTTTGTGTTCCTTTCTGGTCTATGTTGCTTTTAGGCTCTCTCTTTGCTTAGAGGACCCCTTTCAATATTTGTTGTAGGGCTGGTTTCGTGTTTGCAAATTCCTTTAGTTTTTGTTTGTCCTGGAAGCTTTTTATCTCTCCTTCAATTTTCAATGACAGCCTAGCTGGATATAGTATTCTTGGCTGCATATTTTTCTCATTTAGTGCTCTGAATATGTCCTGCCAGTCCTTTCTGGCCTGCCAGGTCTCTGTGGATAAGTCTGTTGCCAATCTAATGTTTCTACCATTGTAGGTTACATATCTCTTCTCCCGAGCTGCTTTCAGGATTTTCTCTTTGTCTCTGAGACTCGTAAGTTTTACTATTAGATGTCGGGGTGTTGACCTATTTTTATTGATTTTGAGAGGGGTTCTCTGTGCTTCCTGGATTTTGATGCCTGTTTCCTTCCCCAAATTAGGGAAGTTCTCTGCTATAATTTGCTCCATTATACCTTCTGCTCCTCTCTCTCTTTCTTCTTCTTCTGGGATCCCAATTATTCTAATGTTGTTTCGTCTTATGGTATCGTTTATCTCTCGAATTCTGCCCTCGTGATCCAGTAGTTGTTTATCTCTCTTTTTCTCAGCTTCTTTATTTTCCATCATTTGGTCTTCTATCTCACTGATTCTTTCTTCTGCCTCATTTATCCTAGCAGTTAGCGCCCCCATATTTGATTGCACCTCATTAATAGCCTTTTTGATTTCTACTTGGTTCGATTTTAGTTCTTTTACTTCTCCAGAAAGGGTTTCTCTAATAACTTCCATGTTTTTTTCAAGCCCAGCTAGTATCTTTAAAGTGATGATTCTGAACTCTAGATCTGACATCGTACTAATGTCCGTATTGAGTAGGTCCCTGGCAGTCGGTACCACCTCTTGTTCTTTTTGTTGAGGTGATTTTTTCCGTCTTGTCATTTTGTGCAGAGGAGAATAGATTAATGAGAGAACAAAATGCTAGCAGGGTAACAACGTCCCCAGAAAATATACTCTAAACAAATCAGAAAAGACCTGAAGCAGTGGGAAAAGAAAGGGAAAGAGAGAAAAAAGAAAAGGAAAGAAAAAAAGAAAAAAGAAAAAGATAAAGATAAAAACAAACAAAAGCAGAACAAAACAAAACAAAACAAAAACAGAATGTGATCAAATATGATCAGGCTGGATTATAGATCAGTGCCACACACTAGATTTTGGGTGTATTTTGGTCTGTTAAAAGAAAGTCCCTCCCAAAATTTTAAAGAAAGAAAAACTTATATATGTACAAAAATAAGGGTTGATATGATGAAGGGATGGAATATGACTGTAAAGATGGAAATTATAAAAAATTTTAAAAAAGGATTTGATAAGTTGTTTGAAAAAAGAAAGAAGAGGATTAAAAAAAAAAAAGAAAGAAAAAAGGGAGAGAATGTGATCAGGCAGGGGAGTAGAAAAAAACCATACACTAGAGATTTAGAGTATATTTTGATCTGTTAGAAGAAACTATCTCAAGATTTTAAAGAGAGAACAACTTATATATATATGCCAAAAATACAGGTAACTACTATGAAGGGATAGAATATGACTTTAAAAATGAAAAATAAAAATGTTTTTTTTTTTAAAAAAGGGATTGATAAGATGTTGGTTGAAAAAGGGAAAAAGAAAAATTCAAAAAAAAAGAAAAAAGGAAAAAAGAAAAAAAGACAGTTTAAAAAAAAAATAATTAACTTTGAAAGACTAAAGAATCATGGTAAAAAAGCCATGAATTCTATGTGCAGTGTTCCCCTAGCGCTGGAGTTCTGCCGTTCTCATTGATCGGTAAACTTGGTCTTGGCTGGCTGTTCTTGCTGATCTTCTGGGGGAGGGGCCTGTTGCCGTGGTTCCCAAATGTCTTTGCCGGAGGCAAAATTGCCCCGCCCTTGCCGGTCCGGGCTAAGTAATCTGCTCGGGTTTGCTCTCCGGAGCTTTTGTTCCCTGCAAGCTCTCCGTACAGCTTTGGAGGCGGAGAGTGAAAATGGTGGCCTCCCAGTCTCCGCCCCGGCGGAGCCGAGAACTCGGGGCCCCGCTCCTCAGCGAGCCCCCAGAGAAAAGCCGTCAGTCACTCCCGTCTCCCCGGTCTCCGGCCGCACTCCGCGCTCACCCGGCCTGTGACCGCGCCTTTCTATCTGGCACCCGACCCCGGGTGGAGTCTCCAAACCCAGCAGATCCCCGCGGTGCGCTCCCGCACCTCTCCTCCCGGGGGAAGAAGGTGAGTCTCCCCGGATCTGCCGCTTGTTGGGTCCCTGCTGGAGGAGCAGTGGCCTGACTGTGCCGCGGATCACGGTCTATGACAACCCCGAGCTGAGAGCCCGCGCCTGGGCTCCGTCTCTGCAGCCGGCTTCCCTGCTCCGATACCTGGGAGCTCTGCCGCACTCAGGCACCCCCGGTCTTTCTGTGACCCCGAGGGTCCTGAGACCACACTGTCCCGCGAGGGTTCCACCCCCCACTTCGCCACCAGAGTGACGTCCCTCAGCGGAGCAGACTTCTAAAAGTTCCGATTTTGTGCTCCGTGGCTCTATCACTTGCCAGAAGCGGCCGTCGGAGGCCCCTCCCCCGCCGTCTATCCTCCCGAATATCGCCTCGGATTCACTTCTCCGCACGTCCTACCTTCCAAAAAGTGATCGCTTTTCTGTTCAGAGAGTTGTTGCTCTTCTTTTCTTTGATCTCCTGTTGAGTTTGTAGGTGTTCAGAATGGTTTGATCCCTATCCAGCTGAATTCCTGAGAGGAGACGAAATCCAGGTCTCCTACTCCTCCGCCATCTTGCTCCGCCCCTCCATTTGTCCTGTTTTTAATAGATTTCAGGTCTCTAGAGAAATGTTCTAGCTTTATTAACCCTATTAATCGCGGTTACTTTAAAGTCCCTGCCAGAAAGTTCTGATATCTAGATTACTTGTGTATATTTTTTTCTCTTCAGTTATTGAGTTCTGTTTTATAGCATATTTTGTATATTTTTATTGAATGACAGATGTTGTGGATGAAAAATATTAGAGGCTCTTGAGGATACTTTTTTATCCAAAGAGGGTTAAGTTTTCTTCTGGATGGTTGTTTAAATACTGACAGAGTGACTTGATTCCATCGAAATCTGGTTTTGGGCTTTGTAAGGAGTGCTGTATTTCAGTTTTGTCTTTACTCCTGCAGCTTATCCCTTGTCTAGGGTGTCGTCTGGAAGCTGGAATATTTATGAAGGCTCCTCTACCTTTGTGGGGCTTGAACTCTATTCTCTGGTTCATCAACATTGCCTACCTGCTGAAATCCCTGCTCAGCAATGTAGCCTGCCACCTGCTGTTATCTTCTTGGTTTCATGGTCTGAACTTAGGCATCCTCAGTGAAGGGGTTGACTGGTGACTTCAGGGGAATTTACAAGCCGATTTTTCACTTCTCTGCTATTTTCTTCTCTTTGCAAGTTTGTCTCTCAAGTTCCAACCATTTTGGCAGCCTCAACTCTCACCTCTTTTCTTCAGCTCAGTAAGTCTGCAGCTTTCTGCAAATGCTTTCAGGGAAAATACCAGGGTGAATATGGCCCTCACCCTGTGCATCTCCTTTTTTCAAGGTATGTAAGTTCATAATTATTCATTGCAGCATTATTTACGAGGTATAGAAGCAACCAACACATCTATCAACAGATGGATGCATAGAGAAAATGTAATTATTCAGCCACAAAAAGGAAGGAAATCCTGTCATTTGTAACAGTATGTTGGTTTGGAGGTCATTATGCTAAATGAAATAAGCTGGACACAGAAAGACCAATACGGTATTATATTACTTATATGTGTGTTATCTTAAAATATTGAGCTCACAGAAGCAGAGTAGAATCATGGTTTCAGAAAAAAAAATAATCATGGTTGCATGGTTTCTGGACGTGAGGGTAGGTGGAGAAAATGGGGAGATGTTGGTCAAGTCTTATGAACTTTCAGTTATAAAGATAAATAAGTCCTGGCAATCTAATGTACATGGTGACTATAGTTAACAATACTGTATAGTGTATATGAAATTTATTCAGAGAGTAGATCTTGTAGTGTTTTCCTCACAAAAAAGGACGGTAACTGTAAGGCAATAGGTGTGTTAATTAACCTGGTTTTGGTAATTATTTCACAATGTATGCAGATATTAAAACATCACTTTGTATACCTTAAAATCATGTTATACAACCTACATATATACAATTTTAATTTATCAGCAATACCTCAATAATTCTGGGCAGAAAAATTTTAAAATAAAATAAGGGGTAACTGTGTGGTCATGGATATATTAATTAGCTTGATTGTGGCAGTCATTTCACAGTGTAGACATACATTGTCATCATCTTTTGCACTGTAAGTACACACAATTTTTCATAAAGCTGGGGAAAAAATAAAGCCACCTGAGGTAATAAATGAAAATAAATAAGAAATAAATTTCCCTCCAGTTCTATTTTCTGAGAAATCGAGGCAAAGACATGTCTTAACCTCATAAAGTACTCAAAGCTCTCTCTCCCTCCTGTTCTTTCTCATACTCCTGCTTGAGCAGGTAATACCTTCCTTGGAGCTCAGTTAAATTAATGAAAACGGACTGGTGGACCTGTCCTCAGGCTCTTGCCACCATGGCCAGGCAGTTACAAAGAATTGTGGCTACTCAGTGTGAAGGCAAAGGGATGGGGAGGTTCCTGGGACATAAAGGATGCATGGGTGAGATGCATGACAGTGGTTAGGCTCAGATGCAGAAGTAGAGGCTACGTGCCCCAAAGTGTGCCTCACTACCCGCTTGTACACACTTCACTTTGTTCACAGTGGACTTTCGATATTAGATTCTATTTCTAGCTGTGTTCCTATGTTGTTTTGTTTTGTTTAACTTAGTGGACTTTGTTTTTCCAGCTTTAATCATTTAAATTCTCTGAGGACTTTGTTTCATCCTGCTTCTGGTCACCTTGTGTAGGTGCAAATCTGATTCCGGTCCCTGAGATCCTACTTACAGCTTTGGGATTTATATCCCAGCTATGCTCACCCTGAGAAAAGTGTGGCATCCTTGGCACTTCCCAACTATACAAAAAATAATGATTATGACACATAATCACCTTAAATATTAAAATTGTGAAGTTGTTTCATTCTTCAACTTCTGAGTTATTTTTTAATCAGATATTATAGATTCCCGTCTTCTAGGACTTTGAATAGATTGCATGAGTCAATTTTGTTATTTCCTTCCAAGGTGGAAATTTCAAAACACATTGGAAATATCCCTCTTCTTTACCTTATTTCACTGTGCAGTTATTATAATGATTAATTATATTTTAAACTTGTGATAAAACTTTTAAAACTTTTTTTTTTAAGATTTTATTTATTTTGAGAGAGAGAGAGAGCACAAGTGGGGGGATGGTCAGAGGGAGAGGGAAAAGCAGACTCCCCACTGAGCAGGGAGCCCGATGCGGGGCTCGATCCCAGGACCCTAAGCCAAAGGCAGACGCTTTACCAACTGAGCCACCCACGCACCCAGAACTCTTAAAACTCTTAAAAATTTTTATGCACTCCTAATATCCATTAGTTTGTTATACCAATGTTTGAGCAGCAACGTTTTGAAATTTATATTTTGATAGTCTTTCATCCATGTAAAGCATTTTCCCATCTTATAGATAGAAAAAGCAGTCAGATAGTTTGCCTTTATGTGGACAACTCACATATTCGATCTTTTTCTCTCTACAGTTCAAGGCTTTTCTTCAGAAAGAGATTTTGAAGAGTATGTTAAGCAAGAGAATAACTCTAAAAAAGTGTTGGTTGCTATTATTTTTGACCATGAGTTCCAAAATAGTGATGATCCCCTGCCATTTAAGGTAAGAGATTTTTAATGTAGAAACCTCATAAGTGTACTTCCAGTTTCTGAGGCTTAATGAAGTAGAGGCATAATTATTTCATTTATTAAGTGGGGAGACTGCAACTTACCCAAAATCATACTGCTTATACATAGTAGAGCAGAGATTTAAATCCAAATCTAATTTCTGTGTCTGTGCCTTTATTTAGCCAGAGCTTTATGTTGATGGGGGAAGAATCAAATTTACCACATACTAGGTTTTCTCCTTATAAATCAGAATCATAGGAGACGTCGACCTTGACCACTGTATCAGATTATGGCAGCTGTCTCCAGTTCTGTGCATGATGGTGAAGTAAATGCACATTTCCCAGGTCAAGACCTGAGATGTTAAAGCATGTTAAAATACAACATGAAAATGTTCCTCTTTCTTTTGATTGAATCTCATCATTTTTCTCCAAAATCTAAATCTGGAAAATAGTGTTAAGCCTTAGCCAAGCAGAAACAGAATTAGGACATAGGCAGACTCAAGAAAAATTCTGATAACAACTTCCAAGAAGGAGAGACAAGGACTGTGCTTTGAACTTGGTGTCCCGGGTGTTGAGGGAAATAACCGAAGAATGGTACAGATGTATGCATGGAGCTATAATTCTACATTTAAGATACAGATGGTTGTCAGTGGAATGAAAAAGTAAGGAAAACCACTGGGTTGTAAGTAGAGTCATAGGTATCTTCCGTTCTGTCCCATCATTCTCTCATTCCTTTCATGTATATAAAATTCCCTCAAGTTACTGATTCAGTGTACGTGATGCTGATGTAGACTCATCAGTGGATACATAGAGTGTGGTCAGAATGTTTTTGGTACAGTTTCAAACTTCACCTTGTACGGTCTCCCAACTGCCCAGGCCACTTGGCTCACTCTTACCCTTAGCATTGCTATGACTCACAGTACAGTGACTCTCCTAACCACACCCATCCCTTTCCTCCTTCATTCTCCCATAAATGCCCTGTACATATTCCTATCACTGAATTTACTATAATGTAAATATATATGTTGTCTCAACTAGAATTTGAGCTCCTTGAGGAACAGGTGCTATGTCTTAATCCTTGAACATGCAATAAGTGTCTAAAGCTTTTGTCTTGATAACTGAGTATATTAATATTTACCTAGGTTTATGATATGTGTCTGCCCCATCTGGTGTTACTGATTTCTCTGGTCTGACCCCTGACTTTAGGCAACTGCTGGACCATTTGCTGTCTTGTAAAGCTACTTAGACCCAGCATGATCTACCTTGAAATTTTTACTTAGTTCTCTAGAATTAGTATTATCTTTTCATTTAATAATGAAATTATGCAGTATTCCACATTTATACTTTCACATTTCTCCTCTGTATTCGTGTGGGATTCTTAGGTTATAATCACTTTTAGGAGAGGAAGAGATTTTCCTCTTGGAACACTTGGCTGACATAATGGGAAGAGAAATTAGCAACACCTTTTTGTATGTTTCATTTCAGTATGCATGCCAGCTGTCTATTTAGGGAAAGAGACATTGGCAATTGTGTGCAAGTTGCCACTGTTTGCTTACCACAAACCCACAGTAGCCACACAAGTCTGCTCCATTGGCTGATGTTCAGAATCTACTTAGTGCTTGACACTCTGCCTCAGAATCGCACATGTGCAATTTTTCTTTAACTTCCTTTTGTTTCTCATTCTTAATTATTTTTTCATTTACAGATATTGTTTCTTTTTCCTCCTTATAGGTAAAATATTTTCTGCGTTTCAGTAGTTTTCAGAGGAACAAGTATGTGGGTTTTCTCCGAACTGAAGGCTGGGAAACAGGTGTTCTCTTTCCACCTTTTCCTTCTTTGGGACCCAGAAGTGAACGTAACTCAAATGGGGGGCCTCCTGGTGAGCAGATCTTTAGTCATACTTATTTTAATATCCAAGTCATATAGTAAGAGCTATCA
Organism: Phoca vitulina; assembly: GCF_004348235.1. NCBI lineage: Eukaryota > Metazoa > Chordata > Mammalia > Carnivora > Phocidae > Phoca > Phoca vitulina. The sequence goes on from NW_022589793.1 coordinate 666,365, forward strand.
CATGTTTATACCTACATTTCTTCAATCTTATGATAGAGATTGTTAATTTTTAACTTGTTGTACTGCTGGTGATTTCTTTAAAATCTTCAGTGTCCAAAAACTTGTGTAAAATTTCTGTATGTTGGAACGATGTATTTTTATCCAGGTTCAGCTCAACTCAACTAAACTCTTGGAATTTAAATGGTCAGCTCCTCCCTTTAGCTGTATGACAAAGGAAGGAGCTAGCGTCTTTAAGAAAAGAGAACAAACAATTATATACTTTAGTGTCCACTGTTCCTTTCACCACAATTTCTGGCATAAGATCCAAAATTATAGGATATGCAAACAAGCAGGAAAATGTTACCTAAAATTAAAAGAAAAAAAGCAGTCAATATAAGTGGACAGATAAACTATATACTGGAATTGGCAGACAAGGAATTTAAAATAATTTTGAGTATTTTGATGTCATGTTGATAGCAAATATTCTCTGATATAATGTGATGAAGAGGGCATTTTACCTCTGTAAAACTTTTAACTCTATTAGTGAAAAAACATCATGCAAATCCAAACTACAGAACGTTCTCCAAAATACATGCCCAGTATTCTCGAAAACTCTCAAGGTTGTGAAAAACAAGAAAGGATAATAACGTTTCATAGATCAGAGGAGACTATGGAGACATGACAACTAAATGCAATGTAGTATCCTAGGTGGGAATAGAAAAAAAATGACACTGGGGAAAAACTGGTGAAATCCAAACAAAGTTTGTATAAATTAGAAATTGTTTTGTGCCAATATTAATTTCTTAGTTTTGACAAATGTACCATGGTAATATAAGATGTCGTATTCGGGAAGCTAGGTGCAGGGTGTAAGTAATATTTCTCAATTTTTTTTCATTATTGCCCTTCTAGGGAATCCTTTTGGACATATTTTCCCTAAGTCTGTTCCCCTTGTGAAATTTTAATACCACAGATATACTACAGATCTGTTTTATGTGCTATGGCTTGAAGCTCTATAACTCTGTTGAGAATGCATGGTATTTAGGAATGCATGGTATGTAGTCTTTCTGTAAGACTATACATTTTTTTCCAAAATAAAAAAGTATATTTAAAAAACTCTCCAAGCCAAAGTAGCAATGAAAGTGAAAAAAATGAAATTTCTGAATCTGATAAAGTACATGTGTAAGAAATTTGTATCATCCTAGTGAAATATTGAACATTTCTCCTCTAATAATCAGGAACAGAGTAAAGATGTTTGCTCTCATCAGTTCTTTTCAGCAGTTTACTGGAAGTCCTAGCTTGTATCAGAAAAAGGCAATGAAATATAAGGTATAGATTTTGGAAGGGAAGGAGTGAAATTATCTTTATGTGAAGTTGACAGAATCATGTTATGTAGGTGATTGTGAAGAGATCCACAAGAAAGTACTACATATAATGTATTAATTGAGCAAATACCCAAGATAGTATATGATAATAAATTATAAATCTACACCAAAACCAATAAAACATTCCTGAGAGAAAACTTTAAACAAATGATGAGATATCTAAATTTCATTGCTTGGGTGACTCAAAATTGTTAGGATGTAGCTTTTCCCTAAGTTGATCTATAATAGCAATATAGTGACAGTCAGAATCCCAGCAGTCTTTTTGGAAAAAAAAATAGCAAGCTTATTCTAAAAAATATATGGAAATACAAAGGGTCTAGATTAGTTTTAAAAAAATCTTGAAAATGAATGTCAATGTTAAAGAACATTCAAGACTTATTATAAATCTATATAATTAAGACATTGCCGTATAGGTGTAAGGATGAACAAATACATATAAAAAGAATGAGGTGTCTGGAAATAGACTCATATACATATAGTCATTTAATTTTTCCATGAAGGCACCAGTATAATTCACTGGGAAAAGGAAATCTTTTGAACAAATTGTGATGGAATAACATGGTATGTGGATGGAAAGAATGAATCTTGATCACTAATCCATATCTACACATAATTAGTTAAATAACATGATGATCATAAACCTAAATATAAAAACTAAAATCGTAAAGCTTCCACAACAAAATTTATGAGAATATCTTCATGAATTTGGGGCCAGCAGTGATTCATTAAGACAGAAAAGGTATTATTATAAAAGAAAAAAATTGACAAATTGAACTTCATTAAAATTGATTATTCCAGCCTGTGTGAAAGACCCTATTAAAACAGTAAGGTGGAGATCCAGAGGGGAGAAAATATGACACAGATTCACATTGAAAATCTATAAAGAACTTGTATAGATGAACAGAAAATTCAGTTTTTAGATGTCATGGCATTGCCAAATTTTAATAAAAGTTTTTAAGTGTTTGCTCATTTTTATACTAAACTTATATAACAGTAAGAAGCTATTTGCATATTGCCACAGATCCAAGGACCACACACTGAGTAGCTCTGCTTTAGTGGACATCAGTTCATATAACTCACTCACTATGAACTTCCCTTAATTTCTCAAATATCAAGGGTACCGAATTAAAGTCTTGACCTATGCAGTAGTTTATTCAGTTCTCATTCAGTTGATTGAAATTGCAGAAAGCACCTCTGTAATTTTACACAATATTTTACTTTCTGGGAAGCTGGGAATTAGGATCCTTTTAAAAAAATCTAAAAAAACCCACAAATGAATAAACAAAAGGCAGAATCAGATCTACAAATACAGAGAACAAACTGATGATTGCCAGAGAGGAGGAAGGGATGGGCAAAATGGGTGAAAGGGAATGGGAGATACAGGCTTCCAGTTAAGGAATAAATAAGTCATGGGAATAAAAAGCACAGCATAAGGAATATAGTTAATGATACTGTAATAGCACTGTATGCTCACAGATGGTATCTACACTTGTGGTGAGCACAGCATAATGTATAAATCACGACATCGTACACCTGAAATTGTTGAATCACGACATTGTACACCTGAAACTAATGTAACCTTGTGCATCAACCATACTCAAGTAAATAAAAATTTAAATAATAAAAAAGTATTTATTATGTATTTGCGTGGGGAAACCATAATAGCTGTGAAATTTAGACTATAACAAGAGCCTCTTTACAATAGTTAACTTTGTTGTTTTTGACATACCTTTAGTTACCTTTTCCTTTGTTCATTTCAGCTATTTCTTGTCTGTTGTACTTAGCAATCCTTGTTTTCTCATTTAGGGTACATCACTGAAGGGTTCCTGGTTATGCAGCATGCCTTGGATCAGGCCATCATGAAATATTTTAACCACGCAGCTACACAAAAGCTATTTCAAGATGTCACTGTCTTTGTTCAGAGATTTCCATATCCAGAATATTCTCGTGATTACTTCTTTACCTTTTTTGGTATTTTCATTCCTTTAGTAATCTTATTTATCTTCTCTATGAATCATCTTACCCTCATTCAGTCTATTATGTGGGAAAAGGAAAAGCGATTGAAGGTAACTCTACTTTGCTTGAGGTAAATAGAGCTTCTGTAGAAAAATTTGGGTCTGTAGCATAAATTTCTGTGGAGGCTGGATTATTTCTACCCACTCAGCACTGGTAGATGGTCTTGTTTCAGTGGCAGCCAGAAAGTGAACGCTATTTCTCTTGGCAATTTTCTAGAATTTTGTTTTTATTGGAATTCTTCAGTTTTATTTCTAGAAGACTACTTCACAAGATTATTACAAATAGAATTTAAATGCCAAATGCTCTAAAATCTCTCTGGAATAGGTGGGTTGCAAAGAATTAATCATCTGGGCTTGTGGAACTGTCTTGATGAATTTAGATACAAGTAAATTTCAAGATTCTATGATTCTATAATTAGTTTTTCTAAGTTTTTTTTTCTAAATGACCACTTATAGTCCCCTTCAGAATTTCTGTGTCTCGGTAGAGACCATGTTGTGTTATGGCCAGAGGCTTTGCAGTTCAAAAATACAGTCATTTAACCAATTATTAATTTATAATGCATATATAATTCTTAATATATAATATATAATTATAATTAATATGTAATTATGTATTTAACATATATAATATATATTATATAATATATTATAATATTATAACATATCCTATAAATAGGGAGAGATGATTTATATAATTATATATATAATTGATTTATTTTCTAATTTGTTTCAGGAACTCTGATAAATCATAGACTTGAATCCTATCCCTATTATTTATTGACTCTGACATAGTCATATAACTTTTCTAGCCTTTTTTCTCAGATATAAATTAAGTATAGTAATAATAACTAACTTGGAAGGCTGTCATGATATTAAGCTAGATATTATGTGAAAAATTATCACTATCAAATCACCTGGACCTGCTGTTGTATGGTGTAAAGGAGGAAACAGGTGTTGAGTGTTTGGTACATTGTCAGGCCCCTAGTGGGTGCTCCATAGCTGTTAGATGTGGCTGTTAACATCAGTTGTCTCTCCATTTCATTTATCCTTGTGTATCTTGAATCTCTTTCCTTTCTTAGTGACCACACCACTTCACACATCAGCCTCACGTTGTTTCTCACCACCCACCTCTTCTCACTCAGGGCTCTTCACACACATCTCCTCACCCCTCAGCTCTCCTCTGAATCTACCTTGCACATTGTTGCCAGGGTAATTGTCCTGTAACACAGATGGCTAGAAATAAATTTTAAGGCTGTGTTCTCTGCTGAATAAATTCCACTTAAGCATATGCATTTTCTAATATTTGGCCCCTGCCTATTCCTCATTTTGTTATCGTTGTTGTTTATGGATACAATTTAAATGCCAAATGCCCTCCAACATCTCTGGAATAAGGAGAGTACAAAGAAATAATCTACTGGATTTGTGGAGTTGTGTCTAGATGAATTTAGATACAAATCAATTCCAAGATTCTATGATTCTGTGATTTAAGAAGGAATTTTTATGGAAGTATTGTTGACACATAGTGTTACATCAGTTTCAGCTGTACAGCATAGTGATTGGACGAGTTTGCCCATTATGCTCTGCTCAGCACAGGGGTAACTACGGTCTGTCAATGTGCAACACTATTACAATACCTCTAACTATATTCCTTATGCTGTACCACTCATCCCCATTACTTAGTCATTCCATAACTGGAAGCCTGTACCTCCCACTCCCCTTCACCCTTTTGCCATTTCCCCCTCCCTTCTCTGGCAACTATCAGTGTGTTCTCTGTATTTATAGGTATGTCTTTGTTTTTGTTCATTTGTTTGTTGTCCATCTATAGATGAATGAATAAAGAAGGTGTTGTATATAGATACAATGGAATATTACTCAGCCATAAAAAACGAGATCTCATCATTTGCAACAGCATGGATGGACCTAGAGGGATTATGCTAAGTGAAATAAGTCAGAGAAAAGACAAATACCATATGATTTCACTTATATGTAGAATCTAAAAAAAAAAAAAAGAAAAAACATACTGTAATTTTTTAACCAATTTCTGATTGCTGAAAAAAAAGTTTTAAATGACCTCCTGTAGTCCCCTCCAGAATTGTGTTTCACTGAGAGCGAAAAAAACATAGATACCTTTCCTTCCAGCCAAAACGAATGACTTTTTTTTGAAATTTCCTTTATGTTTATGTTTCCTCTGACTGTAATGCTTTCCTCTTTTCTGATTGGTGAACACACAGTTAACTTACTTGTCTCAGGTGTTGTAGCTGCCATCTCCTTGTTGATTATCTCTCTTTAATTCTCAATTATAATTTAACACTTTTTTTGAGTCCCAGAACGTGATACACAAACATCAACATTATGACTTATGATATTTATATTTCATTTGTTTTTTTATATTTTTTTCTTAAGTTCAGTTAGCCAACATATAGTACATCAGTTTTTGATGTAATGTTCAGTGATTCATTAGTTGCGTATAACAACCAGTGCTCATCAGATCACGTGCCCTCCTTAATGCCCATCACCCAGTTATCCCATCCCCCACCCTTCTGCAACCATCAATTTGTTTCCTGGAGTCCAGAGTCTCTCATGGTATGTCTCCCTCTCTGATTACTTCCCATTCAGTTTCCCCTCCCTTCCCCTATGGCCCTCTGCACTATTCCTTATATTCCACATGTTAGTGAAACCATATGATAATTGTCTTTCTCTGCTTGGCTTATTTCACTTAGCATAAGTCCCTCCAGTTCCATCCATGTCGATGCAAATGGTAGATATTCATCTTTCTGATGGCTGATGTCCATTGTATATATGAACCACATCTTTATCCATCCATTTGTTGAAGGGCATCTTGGCTCCTTCCACAGTTTGGCTATTGTGGACATTGCTGCTATGAACATTGGGGTGCATGTGCCCCTTCTGTTCATTAGATCTGTATCTTTGGGGTAAATACCCAGTAGTGCAATTGCTGGGTCATAGGGTAGCTCTATTTTTAACATCTTGAGGAACCTCCATACTGTTTTCCAAAGTGGCTGTACCAACTTGCATTCCCACCAGCAGTGTAAGAGGGTTCCCCTTCTCCACAACCTCTCCAACATTTGTTGTTTCCTGCCTTGTTAATTTTTGCCATTCTAACTGGTGTAGGTGGTATCTTATTGTGGTTTTCATTTGCACTTCCCTGACAGCAAGTGATGTGGAGCATTTTTCATGTGTCTGTTAGCCATTTGTATGTCTTCTTTGGAGAAGTGTCTGTTCATGTCTTCTGCCCATTTTTTGACTGGGTTATTTGTTTTTCAGGTGTTGAGTTTGAGAAGTTCTTTATAGATCTTGGATATCAGCCCTTGATCTGTTATGTCATTTGCAAATATCTTCTCCCATTCTGTAGGTTGCCTCTTTGTTTTATTGACTGTTTCCTTTGCTGTGCAGAAGCTTTTTATCTTGATGAAGTCCCAAAAGTTCATTTTTTTTCTTTTGGTTCCCTTGCCTTTAGAGATGTGTCTTGGAAGAAGTTGCTGTGGCCAAGGTCCAAGAGGTTGCTGCCTATGTTCTCTAGGATTTTGATGGATTCCTGTCTCACATTGAGGTCTTTCATCCATTTTGAGTTTATCTTTGTGTATGGTGTAAGAGAATTGTCCAATTTCATTCTTCTGGACTTGGCTGTCCAGTTTTCCCAGCACCATTTATTGAAGAGACTGTCTTTTTTCCATTGCATGTTCTTTCCTGCTTTGTCAAAGATTAGTTGACCATAGAGTTGAGGGTCCATTTCTGGGCTCTCTATTCTGTTCCATTGATCCATGTGTCTGTTTTTGTGCCAGAACCATACTGTCTTGATGATTACAGCTTTGTAATTGAGCTTGAAGTCCGGAATTGTGATGCCTCCAGCTTTGGTTTTCTTTTCCAGCATTCCCCCAGCAATTTGGGGTCTTTTCTGGTTCCATACAAATTTTAGGATTGTTCCAACTCTGTGAAAAATGTCGATGTTATTTTGATAGGGATTGCATTGAATGTATAGATTGCTCTGGGCAGCATAGACATTTTAACAATATCTATTCGGCAACGTGGCAGGATACAAAATTAATGCACAGAAATCAGTTGCATTTCTATACACTAACAATGTATCTGAAGAAAGAGAAATTAAGGAATCAATCCCATTTACAATTGCACCAAAAACCATAAGATACCTAGGAATAAACCTAACCAAGGAGGTAAAGAATCTGTACTCTAGAAACTACAGAATACTTATATTTCTTTTTTTTAATTTAATTTTATTATGTTAGTCACCATACAATACATCATTAGTTTTTGATGTAGTGATCCACGATTCATTGTTTGCGTATAACACCCAGTGCTCCATGCAATACGTGCCCTCCTTAATACCCATCACCGGGCTAACCCATCCTCCCACCCCCCTCCCCTCTAGAACCCTCAGTTTGTTTCTCAGAGTCCATAGTCTCTCATGGTTCATCTCTCCCTCCGATTCCCCCCCCCCTTATATTTCATTTTTAAATTACTTTCATTGAAGTATAACATACGTACACACAGAAAAGTGCACAAATCAGAAGTGTATGTATTTTAATCCATCCAGGCTACTGTAACAAAAATATCATAAACTATATAGCTTATAAAGCAAGAGAAATTTATTTCTCTCAGTTCTGCAACCTGGAAAGTCCAAGAGCAAGGTGCCAGCAGATTCAGAATGTCTGATGAGAATGCACTCTGTGGTTCATAGATGGCACCTCATTCATCACTGTCTCCTCATGTGACAGAAGAAATGTGAGCTCTCTGGGGTGTCCTTTATAAGGGCACTAATCTGATTCATGAGGGCTTAGCCCTCATCACCTAATTATCTCTCAGGGGCCCCACCTCAAAGTGCCATCACACCGGGGACAAGGTTTTCTACTTAGGAATTTTGAGGAGACACTAACATTCAAATTATTGTAGTAGAGTTGAATGGGTTATCATGAAGAAAGTATGCCCTTTTTATCGTGACCCCTGTGAGAAATAAAACACTGCCAACACTCTAGAAGATGGCTTGTGTACCCCTCAAAACATTTTCCCCAAAGTATACACCAACCTGATTTCTAATATTATGAGCTAGTTTTGTCTGCCTTGAACTTGATAAATGGAATCATGCACTGTATTATGTTGTGTCTGTGTGGTTCTTTCAGCTAAATATGTAGCTGTTGTTCATTTATATTCATTGAGTTATATGAGTTTTACGATTCCATAGTATGACTATCACAATTTATCTATTTTCCTTTAGTGTTTGGAGTTTGGGTATTATAAGTAATTCTTCTATGAATATTTTATACATTTTTTTTGCTGAATGTTAGATTATACATATTTAACTTTATTATATAGTGCCAAAGTTTGCCAATAAAATTTTACCAGTTTTCACTTCCATTAGCAATGTATGAAAATTCTGTTTGCTCTACATTTCACCAAATTTTTTTCTAATTTTATCTAATTTTCTAATTATTTTTTAATTGTATGGGAGTATATTGGCCTCAAAAATGTAGAGATCTTTCACTTCTCATTGTTTTAATTGTACAAATCTTTCACCTCCTTGGTTAAGTTTACTCCTAAGTATTTTACTCTTTTTTTAAAAGATTTTATTTATTTGAGAGAGAGAGAAAGCATGAGCAGGGTGAGGGCAGAGGGAGAGGCAGACTCCCTGCTGAGCAGGGAGCCCCATATGGGACTCAATCCTGGGGACTCGATCCTGGGACTCCTGGATCATGACCTGAGCCGAAGGCAGACGCTTAACTGACTGAGCCACCCAGGCACCCCATATTTTACTCGTTTTGATGCTCTTGTAAGTGGAATTGTTTTCCTAATTTCCATTTTAGATTGTTCATTGGTAGTGTATAGAAGTTCAACTGATTTTTGTGTGTTGACTTTGTATTCTCCTACTTTGATGAGTCATTTATTAATTCTTTTTTATGTGTGGAATCTGGTTTGCATGTAAGATTGTCTCATCTGCTTGGATGCCTTATATATATCTAATTTTTTCTGAATTGTCCTTTTCCCATTGTGTATTTTTTTACTTTTTTGTCATAAATTAATTGGCCATATATGTGTGAGTTTATCTCTGTGCTCTCTATTCTGTTGCATTGCTCTGTTGTCTGTTTTAATGACAGTACTGTACTGTTTTGATTACTATAGATTTGTAATATAGTTTGAAATCAGGAAGTAGAATGCTTCCAGCCTTTTTCTTCTTTCTGAAGATTGCTTTGCCTATTTGGGGTCTTTTGTGGTTCCTTATAAATTTTAGGATTGTTCTATTTCTGTGAAAAATGACATTGGAATTTTGATGAGGATTGCATTGAATCTGTCTATTGCTTTGGGTAGTATGGACATTTTACCAATATTAATTTTTCCAATCCACAAGCATGGTATATCTGTTTATTTGTTTGTGTTGTTTTCAGTTTCTTTCTTCAGTATCTTAGAATTTTCAGTGCACAGGTCTTTCAGTTCCTTGGTTAAATTTCTTCCCATGTATCTTATTCTTTTTGATGCATTTGTAAATCGATTGTTTTTTTAATTTCTCTTTCTAATAGTTCTTTATTAGTGAGTAGGAATGCAACAGATTTTCGTATTTTGGTTTTGTATTCTCCAGATTTACTGACATTGTTGATTAGTTCTAAGAGTTTTTTTGGTGGAATTGTTAGTGTGTCCTATGTATAATATCATGTCATATGCGAATAATTCTGATTTGCATCCATTCTTTCTTTCTTGCCCAATTGCTGTGGCTAGAACTTCCAATAGTATGTTGAATTAATGGGTTATTAATGGGGTGTCTTTCCTACAGTTAGGTTTCCTTTACTTTCTTTCAACAGTGTTTTAGTTTTCAGTGTAGAAATCTTACACTTTTTTTTTTTTTTAACATTTATGTATTTATTTTAGAGAGAGCAGTGGGAGGGGCAGGGGGAGATAGAGAATCCTGAAGCAGACTCCCCACTGAGCAGGGAGCTGGATGTGGGGCACAATCCCCAAGGTCCCCAAGATCATGACCTGAGCTGAAACCAAGAGTTGGCCACCCAACAGACTGGGCCACTCAGGCCCCCAGAAATCTTACACTTCTTTTGTTAAAAGTACTTTGTCATTTTTGTTGGTGATTAAAACTTGCTAAGAAAGTCTGGTTGTAGCATTGATTGCTAGGAACCATTTATCCCTATTTCTGTCCCCTGTGCATAATAAAGTGGACCTGTGCCCATTTTTAAGAACTTTGGAAAGTATGCAAATTCCAAAATCCTCACATTCATTCATTTGTCCTTTCAACAAACATTTATTAAACTCTTTGTATGGGCCAGGCAGATACAGATAGGCAAACATAGTCTCTGCCCTAAGAAGAGCTTAAAGTTACAGAATTTAATATTGGTACATCAGTAAAATTCAATAGAAATATTTAAAATAGCCTGTGAAGACTCATACCACTCATTTGAGTCTTCTTATTGGTTTTCTACATTATATGCTTAGCTAAACTTTTTTGATGCTCTTTTATTAACACTCAAAATAAAATATTTCTTTAAAGAATATAGTTCATAAAGATTATTTCTAAAACTGAATTTTTCCCCTTATTTTTTATCATAGTTTTAGTGTTTGCTTCTATCTTTTATAGTTTAATTAAAATATATTTACATTCTTTAATACCTCCTAGAAGGCATAATAAAAAGAAAGGGGATATTAATCTAAGCAGTTTATAGTTTTATTTAAGGGTTTTTCATACCTTAAAATATCAGGTAAATTATTGGTGAGATCATCTCTAGGCTTATAAGCATCATAGTACTGCCACACACTAGCTGAATAATTTTAATCAAATCATTGATCTCCTCTTCTATAAATCGGGCATGATAATTCTTATTTAACCAATTTTGATTGTGGTAGAAATAAATTAGATAATCTTTGTGAATGCATTTTATATAACTATATTGTTTTACATGATGTTTGGTTTGTGTTAACTCTCCCACAGGAGTATCTGCTCATGATAGGACTCAGTAATTGGATGTTCTGGGCTGCCTATTTCTTCACATTCCTCTCTTTGTATTCAGTTATCATCCTTTTGATGTGCATGATTTTCTTTGCCAAGGCAAGTGTCTATTTCACTGTAGTATGCTATAGCCAAACTTCGAGAGGAAAAACATATAACATGGTATGGGCCTAATGGATTCAAGTTGTCAGGAAGTGAACACGTGCCTATTGTTGACTCCAATCTGGAAATTCAGGAGCTGCTTAGTCTCTCAGCAAACTAAACTTTAAGTTTAGATGTGTGGACGTTTTGTAGTTAATGAATTGTTTATTCATCTCCCTGAGGTTTGTCATTAGTTTCACTAGGACTATTAAAATATTTAAAGATGTTTCATTTCTCCTCTGTTGTTTTACTGTGATGCCATTTAGAGTATGGCTCAACTGGCTTCCTGATTATTTTATTAGATAGAACCTGTGCCAGTCATCCAGTACAGTGACCCATCTCTTGTCTTCGTCTTTTTGCTGTGTTTTGCCATCGCCACAATATTCTTCAGCTTTATGGTTAGCACGTTCTTCAATAAAGGTGAGTCTAAAACTCCTGGGAAAGATAATTAGTGACTCAGTGGGGATTATATTCGGAGGCTTCTGTGACCTTCATTTGCCATCTCATCTGTAGCCTCTCTTTATATTCTAACTAAAAAGACAAGTACTGTAAGTACATGAAATGATAAGAAAGGGAATGAAGGGAGCAGTGAAAATTAATATATAGTATACACGTGAAAAAAGGATAAAAACGAAAATAAGGTCATATTTGAGGATTCTTTTTAACCTTTATCTGCTGCTATGCATATGGTATCTATTTAACCATCCAGCAGGAATGGTAACGATTGAGATGGCTTCTGTATATTCTAGTGGAGGGAATAAAGTCTGTCAGTATCTGATGATCTGCAGTATGTCAAGAGAAAGAAAACAACAAAATTGCTTGCCTGAAAGAAAGGGTCCATGTACTTCATTAATAGATCTTTATTGTGTGTTTGCTGTGTATTTGAAATACAGTGTCTGTCCCATAGAGCTGTCATTGACCTTGTGGACATGCATATCATATGCACAAAAAAATTATTTGATAGGACATGCAGAGAGCAATGAAAATTTATGCATCAGTATACATAGGAAAAAAGGATTAAAATACTCCCACTTCATACTGAGATAAACCTACGAATGCTTCTTATAGAGGTTAGTTTTTAAACATTTTTGAAAGACTGGAAGATTGGAATGGGAAGTCAAGTCAATGGATGCAAGTATCTAAAAGTCATTCATTGAGCTGGCCCGGTATCTAATAAACAAAGGCAAGCAAAAATTGTTTCCTTGCTTTTTGAGGGCTAACATGCCAATAGCAGTCATGACCAGTAACTCTATTTCATTTTATTTTTATTTTTCTCAGTACATTATCATGAGTATTGTTAGTTAATGGGTCCTTACAAGTCACATGATCACATGTACAACCTATAAGCAGCCAAAACAAACAAACAAATAAAACCAACCAACCCAGGAGGTAAAGAAAAGTGGTGTGTCAATGTAAGGCAGAATGTGATAATATACCAAAGAGAAAAATGAGATAGTTAGAAAACAGATACTGTCATTTCCTGTTTCTGGAATTATGGCAGACTAGATGTTTAGAACATTTTTGTACGTGTCTTTAGTTTATATGTGTTAGACTTTCACTATGGTACATATGTAGAAAAGGAATTGCTGGGTCATAGGGTTTGTAAATGTCCAACCTGACTACCTGTGTCCAACACTTCCAAAGTGGTTCTGTGCATTTACAGCCCTACTGGAAGAAGATGAGAATTCCTATTATTCCATACCCCTGCCAAAATTTACTACATCAAACTCTAATTTGTGCCATACTGGAGATATGAAATCCTATCTTATGGCAGTTCAGACCTGCATTTTCTCACTTACTGATGAAGCTGAGTGTTATTAATATTAATATGGGTCATGTGTTTCCTTTTCTGTAAAATCTGTTTGTGCATTCTTATCTATTATGATTATTGATTTGCAGGAGTTATTTATATGTTCCTGCTATCTACCTTTTGTTAGTTGCAAATGTGTTGCAAAACTTGTCCCAGTTTGGAGCTCTCAGCTTTTATTTATGGTGTCTTTTAATAGTTACTAATTTTAATGTGATCAATCTTTTCCTTTACCAATCTTTTCCTTCACAGTTTGTGATATTAAATATTTCAGTGAAAAAAATTCTGTACTCCAAAGTCATAAAATTATCTTCCTGTGTTCTTTTGTGTGTGGTATGATGTAGCAAATTGATTGTTCTCCCGAGTGCATAAGCAACATGTGATAAACAGTTCACCTTTTCCTCACTACTCTGCAGTACCTACTCTGCTGTATGTCAAGTTCCCATTCATGTGTGCATTTCTTTGGAGGCAGTCCTTTCACTGAAAGAGAAATTAAGAAAATAACCCCGTTTACACTTGCACCAGAAATAATAAAATGCCTAGGAATAAATTTAACCACAGAGGTGAAGGACCTACATTCTGAAAACTATAAAACATTGATGAAAGAAATTAAAGAGGAGACACCATAGCACATACGCTCCCCAATGTCTATCACCCAGCCACCCATCCCTCCCACCCCCCACCACTCCAGCAACCCTCAGTTTGTTTCCTGAGATTAAGAATTCCTCATATCAGTGAGGTCATATGATACATGTCTTTCTCTGATTGGATGTCCTCTTTTTCTGTATCTCTATCTCTCTGGGAATTTCAGTGCAGTATTCTAATTATTTCTTCTTTGAATATCTGCTAGAAGTTGCTGAAAAAGCACTGGGAAGGATTTTAATTATTGATTCAATTTCTTTTATGACCTTAGGCATTCAGGTTTTCTAGTTCTTTCATTTTTGGTAAGTTGTATTTTCTTTAACTTATATTTTTAGTTTTGAAATTTATTGGTGCAGTATCATTAATTTAATATGGTTTCTTATGTTTTTAATGTCTTTGCTAATGGCTGTCATGATATATACTCTTTTACTCCTTATACTAGTAATTTGTGCCTTCTCTTTTTTTTCTTGATCAGTTTCACAACAGGTTAGTTAGCAGTATTAGTCTCTACAGAGAATAAGCTTTTGGCTTTGTTGATCCTCTTACCATTCCATAAACTTTGTATTTATTGCCATTTTTTAAAACTTGTGATAGTGTATGTTTGTCTTATTTCTTTTAATAAATAAATTTAAGGCTAGTCATTTCCTTTTTAATACTGGTTTGACTGCATGACACAAATTTTGATACATAAGCTTTTTCCTGTTGTTACATTAAAATGTTTTATAATTTTCCTTATAATTTTCTTCTTTAATTATTCAAAGATGTGTGTCTTAAATTTCTGAACATATTGGGTTTTTATGGATATCTTCTGGTTATTGATTGCCAGTTTAATATAATTCCTTTGAAATTTGTTAGGATTTACTTTATGACCTAGTCAATGTCCAGTTTTTTAAAAATCGGTATTCCAAATATGTTTGAAAAAAAATGTATATTTTGGGGTGCCTGGGTGGCCCAGATGGTTAGGCGTCTGCCTTTGGCTCAGGTCATGATCCCAGGGTCCTGGGATCAAGCCCCGCGTCGGGCTTTTCCAAGCTCGGCGGGAAGCCTGCTTCTCCTTCTTCTACTCCCCCTGCTTGTGTTCCTGCTCTCGCTATCTCTCTGTCAAATAAATGAATTAAAAAATCTTTAAAAAAAAAAAAGGTATATTTTGAGGTTGTTTGGGATAGTTGACATGTATTTTCATTAGGCCAAGTTTGTTAATTCTGAGAAAGATGGTTAAAATTTCCACTATGATTGTACATTTGTATATTCTAGAACTTCTATTATTTTTTGCATTATATATTTTGATGCTATTTTATCAGGTGTATCTAATATATTGTCTTTGTTATCTCTTATTTGTCCCCTCTCATTCTCTTTATAATTTTAATTTTAAAAAAGAATGCACATTGATGAGTATATAAAACATAAGTGTTCTAGTTGGTGAATATGGAATGTAGAGTGAGATAAAGAGGGAAAGGAAGAATCATTACTAATAGTGGAATAATACGTTGTACTTTATAATATACCATTTTTATTTAGATGCTGAATTTTAACTCCTGATGATGTTAATTGGTTTATTAACAGGAATTTTCTTGTTAGTGTTTTATCAGAGTCACATTTTTGGAACTTTTCATATTCCAAACCATATCTGCTTTTGAGACCAACTTTGTGTTTCTGTTTATTCAAGTATCCTTCTTTTCCCCCAGTATCATGACATAGACTGAATCTCAGTCTATATCTGTATCTGGAAATACAATCTAGATATTTTCTGATTATGTCAATAATAGTCAATAATAGTATTTACATTGATAATTTTTATGTAAATTTCCATTAAGAGCTATAATATTTATAGTTACTACATTATAGAATGATAAATTCCAAAAAAAACAGTTACTGAAATGTTTAATTTCAGCCTCTTATGCATTCAAAAAATACTTTTGTGCACCTATAAAGTGCCACTCATTGTATAATGGTAAGCAAATGGTGAACAAAACAAATCTCTATTCTCACTGTGCTTATTTTATTACACTCTTCCAGTAACACAGATATTTGTAGTTTAGGTTTCTGCATGTTGCTTAAATTGACCTTATAATTTCCTTCTTATTTCCAGCACATTTTGCTGTTTCTGTTGGAGGTTTCATTTATTTTGCTACCTACTTCCCACTTGTTACAGTCTCTACAAACTTTGCACAAATGACATTCTCCCAGAAGCTGGCTTCCTGTCTCAGCTCAAATATAGCAATGGGGCTGGGAACTAAATTCCTAGTCAAGGCAGAAATGGAGAGTGAGTATTTACCTTATCAATTTGACCATATTCTCATAAGATATTCACAGTTTTAAAATTGATTAATATTGTTAAACTGTCCTTCAAAAAATGATATTACTTCATACCACCACCTGTCGTACATGAGCGCTTCCACATTCTCTCCATAAATTTACTCAAGTCTGTTAGTAGCTTTCCCTGCTCATTTGGAGTTCCTGGCTGCTGTTTAGTGCTAGGACTGGAAGCAAAACAGGTCTGCTTTTGGTGACTTTTAGTCTTCCTTTTTTCATCAGTGCAATATCTACACAAAAATTCTTCTAGTCTTCTCTTCTATAGATAGCATTTATCCCTGCTTTTCAATGATTATGGTTTTCTAAAATTATATTTTCCTGTGAACATTTAGCATGAGGAGGGGCGGAGAAGGAGGAGTCAGTGTCTTAACCCATAGGTTTGCTTATTTTTCTTAAAGTTTATATTCCTGACTTAGTATATTTTGTTTTTGTTTCACTCATAACTGATTGTTTCTGGCATGCTAGGAAGCATCTTACATGATTGCTTGCTCAGATGTGCTAAATTCTAATGGTATAAGAAAGTAACTGACTATAACAGGAATCTCTATAGAATATTAACACCTTTTTTCTTCACTCTTTAATTATGATGCAGATGGATAACTGTTTTAGTGTCAGTTGGCACCTAAATTAAATGTCAACTGTTATCTCTTAGAAATTGGAATTAAATGGAGTAACATCTTCTCACCACCCAAAATGGAGAACTTTGACTTTGCCCATGTACTGGGAATGTTTTTATTTGATGCTTTCTTATACGGCCTTGTGGCCTGGTATATAGAAGCTGTCTTTCCAGGGGAGTATGGTGTGCCCAAGCCATGGAACTTTTTCTTGCTGGTGAGTTCTAATGCCTCTGTTACTGAGAGAGGCCACAGTCCTTAGAACATATATTGTAATTTCTGTAAAAGCCACCATGAGCTAATTTGCACTGTCTGTAATTGATCCAATAGTTCGGGTGAAAGAATCATTTTAATGACTCTGCCCATTCATTGGCCTTTTCCTAATACATTTTAAAGCACCCAGTATATATAACCATAAATAATCTGTAGATGATGGCCTGTAACTCCAAACTTTAAAAACTCTGAGTATTCCATCGCAGTTACAGGCAAGTATTTCATAAACAATTAAACTCGGGCATAAAGAAATTAATATAGTATGGGTCTTTGGGTGGTATAAGAAGAGGTTTAGGTATGTCCCCTATCTGGGCACTCACCACCTGTTTTATATCCTTGTTTAGCACAGATGTCTTAGAGTCAGAGCCATAGCATGATGGGAATCATGTATATCTTGCCCTCCTTTTTCAGTCTTGTTTTTATTGGCTTATGTATTGGTAAGAGAAGATATGACAAGGAGTGATACAATCATTTTTGCTATGACCTCATTTTGGAGCAGTTTTCATTTGTCCCTCTTGGACAGTTATGATTTTAATAGAATAGTCTGCTTTTATGCCTTGGGGATTCAAATTAAGCCACTTAGCTCCAAAATTTAATCCCAAGAAATTTTCAGCAATCCATCTCAGTACAAAAGGTAACAGGCTAAAGTATTTTCTATTGCATCATTTTTCAATCCCATTGCAGTGATTTCACTTTTATTCCCCCCCCCCCTTTTTAGCGCTCTCATTGGTTTGGGGAAACACCTGAGGGAAAAAAGGAAACAAGGCAATTTTATGAAACAAATGAAAGCAAGTATTTTGAAGCAGAGCCTACTAATTTGGTGGCAGGTATCCAAATCAAACATTTGTGCAAGGTATTGTTTCACAAATTTTTTTCTTCTTGATGGGACTGAAATTTAGTTTATAGTTCATTGTAAATGATTATTACTAGAGATACCAAGAAAAAGATCACATGCTAATAAAAAGTTGTGGCCATCCTGTTTACTTCCTTTGAGAAAAATCAAAATTAAAATTTTTCAGTATGTAATAAAAAGTCACACATTTCTCCTTCCTCCAGAATAGATTCAGGTTTTCTATAAACTATATGGTGTCTTCCACAAATGCCCTCATTTTAAAAAGTAGAGTCTATTGGAGATGAATAATTTGAACGTATGAACATTAATTTCTGTTCGCAAATGTTTTGCATTTATCTGTTATGTAATCTCTTCTCTGTCAAGGAATTCATCAAGGGAGGACTTTTGAATCTCTTAATTTATCTGCACCAACTGTAGGCATGTAGTATTCAGGTAACCTATACATTGGCTGGCATTGCCTCTCAAACGTCTACCTAAGCTTGGTTTGAGCTCCTAACCCCGAGCCTTGGGAAACCCAGAACCCTCCCTGCAAATACAGCTAATTTTGGAGATGTGTATATAACCATCAACAAAACAAAACAGCCTACTGAATGGGAGAAGATATTTGCAAATGATATATCTGCTAAGGGGTTAATACCCAAAATATGTAAAAAAATTCATAAACCCAACACCAAAAAAAGAAATAATCTGATTTAAAAATGGGCAGAGGACCTGAATAGA
The DNA here is from genome assembly GCF_004348235.1 of Phoca vitulina. Taxonomy (NCBI): domain Eukaryota; kingdom Metazoa; phylum Chordata; class Mammalia; order Carnivora; family Phocidae; genus Phoca; species Phoca vitulina. The sequence continues at coordinate 685,082 of NW_022589793.1, forward strand.
CATTTTTCCAAAGAAGATGGCCAACAGACACATGAAGAGATGCTCAGCGTCACTGATCATCAGGGAAATGCAAATCAAAACCACAATGAGATATCACCTCACACATGTCAGAATGGCTAAAATAAAAAACACAAGAAACAACAGTGTTGGCAAGGATGTGGAGAAAAGGGAACCCTCATGTACTGTTGGTGGGAATGTAAATTGTTACATCCACTGTGGAAAACAGTATGGAGGCTCCTCAAAAAATTAAAAGAATTATCATATGATCCAATAATTCTACTATTGGGTATTTACCCAGGGAAAATGAACACACTAACTCAAAAAGATATATGTACCTCAGTGTTTATTGCAACATTATTTACTATAGCCAAAATGTGGAAGCAACGTAAGTGCCCATCAGTAGATGAATGGATAAGGAAAATGGGTGTGTGTGTGTGTATATATAATGGGATATTACACAGTCATAAAAAAGGATGAGATTGTGCCATTTGACACAACATGGGTGGACCTAGAATGTATTATGCTACATAAAATAAGTCAGACTAAGACAAATATCATGTGATTCCACTGATAAATGGAGGCTAAAAAGTGAATAAAGAAGTAGAACCAGAACTGTAAATACAGAGAATTGATGGTTCTAGAGGGCAGCAGGATGGGAGTTTGGGGAAAATGCGTGAAGATGAAAGAAAGAGACAGGCCTCCAGTTATGGCATGAGTAAGTCAGGGGAGTAAAAAGCAGAGCATAAGGAATATAGTCAATGATGTCATAATAGTGATGTAATGGAGCAGATGGTAGCTATACTTGTGGTGAACATAGCATAATGTATAAATTAAGTTGTACATCTGAAACTAATGTAACATTGTGTGTCAACTATAACCAAAACTAAAAATATTGAGTAAAACCCTTGTTTTAGATGGAGGAATATCTAAGGTGGTGCCTCAGGGTGCCGTTCAGTCAAACAGTAGGGACAGTAACAACTTAGGGCATTATTTGTCAGGAACCTCAACAGAAGCCAAAGGTAAAGAAGGACCATCTCAAATATATTTGTAGGGGTGGCTTTTGTGGTCTGATTGAGCAAAATTTAAAATTGTGCTATAAGAAATACCCCTAACTTCTTTAAAAGGACTGAAATAGTAAAAAACGAATAGAGGCCTTTGAACTGCCAAACACCTACAAATAGAAAGCAGGCTAGAATAAAACAGCTGCGGCCATGGGATGCTTTTCATGGTGAAGGAAGGATGATTGAGAAGTCAGAGTCGAGAATAGAAAGTAGAGTCAAGAACCTTGGAGAATTATTCTCTGGTCTTGAGTCCTAATCAGAGAACTGCCAACAATGCCAAATAGTAGATTTCAGAATTTCATTTGACTGCTTTATGCTTCTTGCCTTCCACTTATTTCACTGAGAGTATGTGTAGTGGTTAATTTATGCATATCCCACTAGTTTGTGTTAGATTTGTGAGGATCCTGAGTGGAAGATGGTAGATTTCAAGTCCCTTTGGATCACAGGTCTTCTGTTCTAGAGTAATTGTACTCTAAGAGGTAATCTCTAGAAACTAGACCACAAGAGGCTCATTGACACCTGGACCTGATTTAGATGACAAGACCCTGGACTTTGAGCTGATGCTATAAATAGTTGAGACATTTGTAGCACTGAGAGCAGGTGAAGGTGTTTTTATGTGAGAACAAAATGAGTCATTGGAGGCAGAGGGTGGACTATGTTGCTGGCAGCCTTCATGATGGCCCCCAGGGATCCTCACTGAGATTCATATTTTTGTACAGTCTCCTTCTGCAGTGAATAGGCTGACCTTGTAACCTGTATAATACTGTGCAAGTGAAGTATGGGACTTCCAAGGCTGGATCATATAAGTCACTATGGCTTTAGGCTTGGTTGTGAATTGCTTGCTCTGAAGATAGCACCATGCCATTCAAGCTGCTCATATGGACAAGAACTGAATCTTCCCCAAACAATCAGTATGAACTTGAGTAGACCTGCTTGGAAGTGGATACCCTGATCTTGATCAGGTCTTCAGATGACTTTAGCCCAGGTTGTCACTTGATTGCAGCCTCAGAAAGACCCTGAACCAGTTTCACCCAATTAATCTACTACATGACCATGCTTTTGCGGGTGGGCCCAGTCAAAGCAATAAGAAATATACTAGTGAGAGGAACACCAGCATCACAAATAAGGGCTGGCAGTAGGAGATACCTTAACAGAAATGGACTCACTAGTAGCAGTGGAGGTAACATGAGTCCAACGTAACAGAGGATAGGTGGTGACACAGGCAGGAACAATTTTTCTAATAAAGTGTCAAGTATGGAGTGGCAGTCTGGGACACCTGGTCCACAAATGATGGTTAACAGAACATAGCTCTCTTGAGGCAAGATAGGAGGATAGCTAGTGAGGATATTGCCCAACCTGTACTACCAGAAGAAATAAAAGTTGTATCATCAGGAGCTAAGACAGCACCCGATATATAAATTCATGGTGGTCTCCACAGTTTCCAGTGTTCAGAGCTCACACTCATTGACTGAAGGAGGGTCTGGATTGGCTAGGTAGAAGTGCTCTGCAACATCACAGGAAATGTACATGATAATGAATACCCGAGTCCTACAAAGGGACTTCTAGCAATTTACTTGGGTAACCATACTTGGAGATCCAAAGTACCATCCCGATCCTATTGTTAGAGTGAGGCTGTGTGCAGGCTAGGTAATAAATGTAATCTTGGCTTTTGATGACTTACAGTAGGTACCCTGGGACTACAGTGCCATCTAGTGGACATTTCTATAGTTGCCAAATGTATAATTAGAAATGACATACCTGACGATGTAAACCCTTATCTTGACTCCTTGGCCTCTGGGGAAGAGCTATCCTACTAGAAAAGCCAGGGGGAATCCTTTGAATCTTCCTACTCCCACTGGCCAGGATGGTAAATCGAGGGCAATATCACATTCTTGGGAAAGTGGCATAGATGCAAGCAGCATGAGTAGCAATTCCCCTTAACCCCATTTAACTCTCCACTCTGGTCCTTGAAAACCTGCAGAATGACAGTGGATCTACCACAAATTCAAATAGTTCACCTATTTGCTGCTTTTGTGTCAAGTGTGGTAATTTTCACTTGTGGTAGATTAACACAGCCTGAGAACATGATATAGAGCCACTGATCTGGCAAATTCATTTTTCCTGTACCATCAAAATGGGGATCAGAGATCTTTGTATTCATTTGAATGGACAGCAACAGTATATATTTTAGTATATGTGCTGCCGAAGCGAGCACAGCAACAGTATATATTTATTTGTCCAGGGTTATAGGCTCTTCAGCTCTCTGTCCTAATATAATCTGAAGGGAAATGGATTAGCTATACATTTTGCAGATCATCACTCTGGCCCACTATATTGATAATTGGATCAGATAAGCAAGAAATGGCAAGTTTCTTGGAGGCCTTGGTCAGACATGTATTCTCAGGAGGGGACAGATAAAGCCTATAAAGATTCAGAGGCTCACTACATTAGTAAAATTTTTAGGAGTTAGTGATCTGGTATCTGCCAGTAATTCTTTCCGAAGTAAAGGATAATTTAGTGTATTTTATACCTCCCACCATGAAAAAGGAAAATAGTGCCTGCTGGCTACTTCAGGTTTTGAAGCCAATATATTCTGTACCGGAGAATACTGTTTTTACTCCTATACCAAGTGACACCAAAAACTGCCAACTTTGAGTGGAGTCTGGAGCAGGAAAGGACACTGCAGCAGGTCCAGGATGTAGTAGAAGCACTCCTGCTGCTTGGTCATCCCAAGTCAGCAGACTTTATGGTATTTGTGGGTGTCATACTGGGAAAGCATATCATGTTGATTTTATGGTAAGCCTCAATGGGCATCTAGTGTTCTGGATCAAGGCCATGCCATCAGCAATTGAAAGAGAGAATTATATTTTTCAAAAAACAGTTCTGGCATGCTGTTGAGCCTTGGTAGAGATGAAGCAACTGATCATGGGATACCAAATAACTGTATCCAGAAATGGCCATCATGAGCTGGGTCCCATCATGAGCTGAACCATCATATCAGTAGGGAGAGGCAAGACCAACAGCTACCCATCATAAGATGGAAGTGGTATATCAAAGACTGAACATGAGCAGAATCAGTGGACATCAGCAATCTTTGTGAGCAGGGGATCTAAATCTTGATGTCATCCATGACTATTACTTCAGTACTTCTCCCTCAGTTCACACATGTGGCCATACTGAGATCTCATATTAACCAACTCACACAGGAGGAAAAAGTTCCGAGTTTGCTTCACAGGTAGCTCAGCTTGGTACATGGGTGAAGGGAGCTACACTGGAGCCCCAAATAGGAATAACCTTGAAAGACAAAAGGGGAAAGAAATCCTCCTAAAGGACAGAACTTCAGGCTATTTTCCCGGTCCTCCACTTTGTGTCACAGGATTGACCCGAAACCACTGAACTGGGCAGTGGTGAATGATCTGGCAAATTAAGGGCCTACAGTGAGAAAGACTAGAATATTAGGGACAAGAAATTCTAGGGTAAAGGCACATGGATGGAACTATAGGAATGAGAACAAAGTGGGAAGATCTTTGTAATGCATGTTAACATCCACCAGAGACCACATATCACAGAAGTACTAAATAACCATGTAGACAAATTGACTCAGGTGACATTAGCCAGCCTCTGCCATCAGTAATCATACAAGTGGTACAGGAATAGAAATCTGTAGCGGCAGGAGTATAAGCAAAACTGATTAAAGTTGGAGTGAAGAAAGCAAAGAGAAAGAATGACATGAAATGAATTTGGTGGTATAGTCATAGTATAAACCATGCAGGGGGCCTTGAAGGCCATGATAAAGCTTGGATTCCATTTTTTTAATATTAGGAAATAATTATTGGCCTTTATTATTTTTTCTCCCAAGTTTTTATTAAATTCCAGTTGGTTAACATACAGTGTAACAGTTTCAGGTATAGAATTTAGTGATTCATCACTTAACATACAACACCCAGTGTGCATAACAACAAGTGCCCTCCTTAATATCCATCACCCATTTAACCTATCCCCCCACCTACCTCCCCTCCTGTGACCATGTTTGTTCTCTATAGTTTGTTTGTATTTGCCTATTTGCCTGCCTATTTGCATTTTTAAATAGCTTGTTTCTTATTTGCCTCTCATTTTCCCTCCTGTATTCATTTGTTTCTTAAATTCCACATATGAGTGAAATCGTATGGTATTTGTCTTTCTCTGACTGGCCACTTTCCTGAGCATTACACTCTCTAGCTCCATCCACATCATTGCCTCACACCAGTCAGAATGGCTAAAATTAACACAGGAAACAACAGGTGTTGGTGAGGATGTGGAGAAAGGGGAGCCCTCTTACACGGTTGGTGGGAATGCAAATGGGTGCAGTCACTCTGGAAGACAATATAGAGGTTCCTCAGAAAGTTAAAAATAGAACTACCCTATGATCCACAAATTGCACAACTAGGTGTTTACCCAAAGAATATAAAAATACTAATCTGAAGGGATACATGCACCCCAAATTATGGAAGGAACCCAAATGTACATCAACCAATATTGACCTTTATTAAGTAGAGAGACATGATCTAATTTATTTTTCTATGAGAACACTCTGGCTGCTGTGAGGATTATGAGTGGAAGAAAGAAGACAAATTGGAGGCTTTTATAATAGCTTGGCTAAAATGTGGCAGTGTGGACTAGTCTTGTGGAGATAGAAGTATAGAGATTCAGAATATATCTGGGGTTAGAGCTGAAAAGATTTGCTCTCTGGTTGGATTTAAATTTGAAGGAAAAGAAGGAAACTAAAGTAGTTGGTTTTGTGCCTTGAGCACTTGATGGTTGGTGGAGAAATTTATGGATATTGGAGACATTGGGGGAGAATTTGAGGTTTGCTTGGTTAGTTGGTTTTAAAGTGAAACTTTGAGAAATTAAGAGCTTCATTTTGGATGTAAAACTTTACACACTTATGTAAGTAGAGATTTCAAATAAGCAGTTCATGAGCCTGATGCTTTGGTCTAGGGAAAAGAGAGGATGAGGACACCTAGGGAGAAAATATTTATTGCCACTTGGAGTAAAAGAGAAATAGCTTTTTTGGTTACACAAAATGTTTTGCTTTATTCACCATCAATGGGTTATACTGGAAGGAATATATGTTTAAAGTCTGAATGAAATGGGCTTGAATCCCAACTTTTTTATTTAGATATTGTAAAGTATTTTTACTTCATTTTCATTAAAAATTTAACCAAAATCTTTTTATTAGTTACATAGTGCCTGTGTCTCCTCCAGATAAGCAAATGTTTATATATCATCTCTCCTTAAAGGCATCTATTTTTTCTTAAATTTAAGGCTAATTGGTTGCCTGGAAAAGTCACTTCTCTGATGAGTTCAAGAAAATTTATTATTTTTTAGATTATTTAAACAAGTTTCTTGTTTTCTAGAGTGAGAGTGATGCTCTTTCCATATTTTTGCATCTTTTTAAAAAGAATTTTATTTATTTATTTGAGAGAGTGTGTGAGCAGAAGAGGGAGAGAGAATCTGAAGCAGACTCTGCACCCAATGCACAGGGCTTGATCTCATGACCAGGAGATCATGACCTGAGGTGAAACCAAGAGTTGGATGCTTAACCAACTGAGCCACTCAGGCACCCCTCCATATTTTTGCATCTTAAGCAGGAGCACTGCTAAACTACACATAAGAAATTTGAGATGCCTATAAAACATCTATATTTTAGATGTTCTATCCAAGTTTTCTATTGACAGTTCTCCAAACCAGGACAAATGCATGGACTGAAGAAGATTATGGCATTATCAGCTTTAAGATATTAATTGAATCAAGGCATGAATAGATATTACTGAGGGGATGTTTATAGATTTACTGTGAAATTTTACAGCTCATGTTATACCTTCAGATATTTTTTTCCCAATCATATTTTTATCCTTCTTAATTTTGGATTTTTTTCCCCATGAGATTGATTATGTGGTATGGTTTCTTGTATAGATACTTGATATGAGTGCTTGTCTTTCCAAAGTAATAGTGATAAAGTTAATATTTGTGGGTTTTCCTCAACAGGAATTCCGAGTGCAAAATACTACCAAGATAGCTGTAAAAGACTTGTCTTTGAATTTATATGTGGGGCAGATCACTGTTCTTCTAGGACCCAATGGGGCAGGAAAATCCACTACTCTGTCTATTCTCTCAGGTAAGTGTATATATCTGTCCAGAGTATCCTCACATAGACACTATAGATCAAGCCTACAAGACTTTTGTGTATTCTTTTGATATTTACAATTTAGCCAGTTCAGTGATACATAGAATTGTTCAGTAATCTTTCTTTTTAAATTGTAAATAATTTCATGTGAGAGAGAGCAGATAACAGGTTTTACAAAGATTTTACAAAGTGACCATTATAAATATGCTCAAAGAACTAAAGGAAACCATGATTAAAGAAGTAATGGAATGTATGAAAACAGTATCAAATAGAAAATATCAATGAAAAGATAGAAATTATAAAAAGAAGAACCAGGTGGGAATTCTGGAGTTGAAAAGTATAATAACCAAAGTGAAAAATTCATTAAAGGGGCTCAACAGTAGATTTCGTGAATTGTCACAAGAGAACACTGGTGAACTTGAAGATAGATTGATAGAGATTATAAAATGTGAATAAAACAAAAGAGAAAGAATGAAGGAAAATTAAGTTTCATAGCAATTTTTGATACCTTTAAATGCACCAGCATACATGTATTGGAATGTAGGAGAGGAGAAAGAGAACAAAGCCAAAAAGGTATTCTACAAAATAATGGCTGAAAACATTAATCTACACATTCAAGAAGCTCCACAAACTTCAAATAGGATAAATGTGAAGAGATCATCACCCATAAATATTATAGTAAAAATTATTAAGGAGAAAATCTTGAAAGCAGGAAGCCAAAAATACTTTGTCACATTCATTTGCACCCCAATAGGACCAGAAGCTGACTTCTAATTAGAAACAATGGGGGCCAGAAAGCAACGGGATGATATTTAATAAAAAGTGTTGAAAATTTGAAATGATCAGTTACTAGTAATGAAATTGAATCAGTAATGAAAAAGCTGCCAATGACCAAAGTCCAGGAACAGATGTCTTCACGGGTGAATTTTATCAAACATTTAAAAGATTTAATGCTCATTCTTCTCAAAGTATTCCAAAAAATAGAAGAGGAAGGAAAACTTCCAAATTCATTCTACAAGGTCAGCATTACCCTGATACCAAATCAAGCACCCTGCATAAAACTACAGGTCAATATTTCTGATGAACATATATGTAAATCTTCTCAACAAAATGTTAGCAAAACAAATTCAACAATATATTAAAAGGATTCATCATGACCATGTTGGATTTATGCCACAGATGCAAGTGTGGTTCAATATTGGCAAATCAATCAATGTGGTACATCACATTAACAAGAGGAAGGATAAAAACCATATGATCATCTCAGTAGATGCAGAAAAAAAAAAACATTTAACAAAATACAACATCCATTCTTGATTAAAAACTCTCAAAGTATGTTTGGAGGGAACTCCAAAAGTATGTTTGGAGGGAACTCCAAAAGTATGTTTGGAGGGAACATATTTCAATATAATTAAGGCCATATATGATAAACCTACAGCTAAAATCATACTCAATGGTGAAAAGCTGAAATCTTTTCTTCTAAGATCAGGAACAAGACAAAGATGTTTACTCCCACCACTTTCATTCATCATAATAGTAGAAAGTCCTAGTCACAGCAAACAGACAAGAAAAAGAAATAAAAGGCATTTAAATTGGTAAGGAAGACAATACTGTCACTATTTGCAGATGACATGATATATGTAGAAAACTCTAAAGACACCACCAAAAAACTATTAGAACTAATAAATGAATTCCATTAAGTTGTAGAACACAAAATTAATATGCAGGGGTAGTTTGGGAAGATGGCAGAGTAGGAGGACCCTGAGCTTATCCCATTCCATGTTTACTAGATATCATCCATATCCAAATAAGTATACTGGAGAGTGATCCAAAGACTAGCAGAAAAAACTCTACAACTAAATATAGACAAGAAACTGCATCTGAAAGATTAGGAAGGTCAGAAAGGCAGAGGGAGGCTGCCTTCAGGAGGGAGGGAGTTCTACACAGAAAGGGCAGAGAAAGGGATCTTCGCATTGGAGCTCACATGGGGAAGACTGATCCCCATATTTTGGCTTTGAAAATCAGAGGAGCTCAATTCTGTGAATTTGTATAACCAGTAGAACTTAGAGCCTGGAGTTTTAAAAGTCAGCTGATTCAGCACTGGGCAAGCAGGGAAGGCTGGTGATAGCTGGGTCCCTGCCCTTGAAGAAACAGCAGCCTGCACAGAGAAGCAACATAAAAACAGCAGTTTACACAATGCCAGGGGCAAATGGGAGACAAATCTGTTCATAGTGATTTCAGAGCATGTTCGGGGACTTCTCCAAAACTGAGGGAGCTGGCAGGCATCATTTCCCCCTTTCTCACTCCCACCCCCCAATTCCCTGGTCCCAGCATAAACGCAGGGCCATCAGCAGGCAGCGGGACTGCACATACACTTGCTATCTAACCTGCTAGTAGTGCACAATGCCCATGAGTTCTCCTGAGGACTCACCCACTTTAAGCCTGCTAGCCTCAGTCCTGGGCTCAGGACAAATTTTGTTAAAGCCACACATGCACCCTGTCCTGCCATTGTGTGCCCTGCACGTCTGATGTGCTGCACCCAGCCATCCTTGTGCACAAAGCCCAGTCTCTGGCCCTCGGCCACTGCAGCACTTCAGGGGATCCATCATAAGACTAGTGACCCAGAGCAAATTTGCTAACACTCCCAAGTTCCCCAGCAGGTACACCCCTTCAGAGCTGTCCTGTCTGGGGGTGCCTGGGTGGCTCAGTCAGTTAAGCATCTTCCTTCGGCTCAGGTCATGATCCCAGAGTCCTGGGATCAAGCCCCAAGTCAAACTCCCTGCTCAGCGAGGAGTCTGCTTCTCCCTCTCCTTCTGTCCTGCTCACTTTCTCTCTCTCTCTCTCCAATAAATAAATAAAATCTTAAAAAAAAAAAAAAAGAGCTGGACTGCCTGGATCCCACTAACACCACAGAGAACAAGCATTCCCACAAAAGTTGGAGAGTCACTGCAGATGACTTCACTGAGAGGAAACTTGACTCAAACACAACAGCAGGGCATAAACAACACACATTTCTAAAGTGCCAATTTCTGGTGAACAGGGGATGCTGTACTGCAGGGCACTCCAGGACCTCTTCTTCATAAAGTCACTACTTTCAAGAGCTGAAGACATAGCTGACTTTCCTAATACACAGAAACAGACACAGGCAGACAAAATGAGGAGACAGAGAAACTTATCCCACATGTAAAAACGGGACAAGGCCACAGCCAGAGATCTAAGCAAAACAGATAAAAGTAACATGCCTGATAGAGAATTTAAAGCAGTGATCATAAGGATACTCAGTGGAATAGAGAAAAGAATGGAAGACATGAGTGAGACCCTTAACACAGAAGTAAGGAACAACATAACAGAGATAAAGGGCTCCATAAACAAAATGAGAAACATGCTTGATGGAATGAATTGCAAGATGGGAGAAGTAGAAGAATGAATTAGTGACCTAGAAGGCAGAGTAGTGGAAAATAATCAAGCTGAACAAAAAAGAGAATAAAGAATTATGCAGAATGAGAATAGACTTAGGGAACTCCGACTCCATCAAATGTAATAACATTCATATCATAGGAGTCCCAGAAGAAGAGAGAGAAAAGGGGACATATAATTTATTTGAAGAAATAATAACTAAAAACATCCCTATCTGGGGAAGAAAACATATCCAGATCCAGGAGGCACATAGAACCCCCATCAAAATCAACAAAAGCAGATCCACACTAAGATATTAATTAAAATTGGCCAAATATAGTAATAAAGAAAAAAATTTAAAAGCAGCAAGACAAAAGGAAACTGTAACTTACAAGGGAAAAACCCATAAGACTAGCAGGAGATTTTTCAGCAGAAACTTTGCAAACTAGAAGAGTGCTGACTGGGAAAAATCTGCAGCCAAGAATACTTCTACCCAGCAAGGCTATCATTCAGAATAGAAGGAGAGATAAAAAGATTCCCAGACACACAAAAAACTAAAGAAGTTCATGACCACTAAACCAACCCAGCAGGAAATATTAAAGGGGACTTTAAAGAGTGGAAAGGAAAGACCAAAAATGATAGTATAAAGGTAGGAAACACAAAAGCAGTAAAAATGAATATTTCTATAAAAAATCAGTCAAGGAACTCACAAAATAAAATAATATAGAATATAACAACATATACCTAAAACATGGGGAGGAGAGGAAAAAAGAATGGGTTCAAATTTGGACAGTCATCAACTTAATGTAAACTGCTATATGCAGAAGTGGTTATATACAAGCCTAATGGTAACCATATATCAAAAACCACTCATAAATGTGCAAAGAATAAAGAGAAAGAAATTCATATGTGTATCACTGAAAAAATCAGCAAAACATGAAAGAGAGACAGCCTGAATGGGAGAATATATTTGCAAATGATATATCCAATAAGGGGTTAATATCCAGAATATGAAAAGAACTCCTACAACTCAACACCAAAAAAAAGAAACAATCTGATTAAAAAATGGGCAGAGGACCTAAATATATATTTTTCCAAAGACATATAGATGGCCAATAGACATATGAAAAGATGCTCAAGGGACACCTGGGTGGCACAGTCAGCTAAGCATCTGCCTTCGGCTCAGGTCATGATCCCAGGGTCCTGGGATTGAGCCCCATGTTGGATTCCCTGCTCAGCAGGGAGTCTGCTTCTCCCACTGCTCCTCATCCCACTCTCATGCTCTCTCTCTCTCTCTAAAATAAATAAAATCTTTTTTAAAAAAAAGATGCTCAACATTATCAGGTAAATTATCAGGTAAATGCAAATCAAAACCACAATGAGATATCACTGCACACCAGTCAGAATAGTTAGTGTCAAAAGGACAAGAAATAACACGTGTTGGGGAGAATGTGGGGAAAGGGAACCCTCATGCACTATTGGTGGGAATGTAAATTGGTGCAGCCACTGTGGAAAATAGTATGGAATTTCCTCAAAAAATTAAAAACAAATACCATATGATCCAGTAATTTCACTACTGGGAATTTGCCCAAAGAAAATGAAAACAGTAATTCTAAAAGATACATGTACCTCTACATTTATTGCGGCATTATTTACAACAACTAAGAAATAGAGGCAACCCTAGTGTCCATCAACACATGAATGGATAAGGAAGATGTGATATATGTATATATAGTGTATATATATGTAGTGTATATATGTATGTGTATATATATGTGGTGTCTGTATGTATGTGGTGTATATAATGTGTATATATATGTGGGGTGTGTGTGTGTGTATTGTCATTTGCAACAACATGGATATAACTAGAGGGTATTTTGCTAAGTGAAATAGGCAGAGAAAAGCAAATACTTTATCATTTCACTCATATGTTGACTTGAAGAAACAAAAACAAAGAAACACTCTAAATACAGAGAACCAAATGGTGGTTGCCAGAGAGAAGGTAGGTGGGGAGGGGGTGGGATGGGCAAAATCAGTGATGGGGATTAACAGGTACTAACTTCCAGTTACAAAAAAAATTTTTTTAAAGAGCGAAGTGCTGAAAGAAAAAATTGTCAGCTGAGGGTCTCATCTCTAGGTATCAGAAATTAACATGAAATAACACATTCCCAGATAAACAAACCTGACAGAATTCATTCCTAATAGACCTACCTTAAAAAAGTTCTTTGGGCTAAAAGCAGTAAGCTGAGATGGAAATCTGAACACATGCGTGTGCACACACACACACACACACACACACAAATACACATATAACACAGATGACATATCAAAGTTAATTATGTTCACCACGACCAAGTGGGATTTATTCCTGGGCTGCAAGGTTGGTTCAACATCCACAAATCAATGTGATACAATACATTAATAGAAGAAAGAAGAAGAACCGTATGATCCTCTCAATAGATGCAGAAAAATTCATTTGACAAAGTACAGCATCCTTTCTTGATTAAAACTCTTCACAGTGTAGGGATAGAGGGTACATACCTCAATATCATAAAAGCCATCTATGAAAAACCCACAGCGAATATCATTCTCAATGGGGAAAAACTGAGAGCTTTTCCCCTAAGGTCAGGAACATGGCAGGGATGTCCACTATCACCACTGCTATTTAACATAGTACTAGAAGTCCTAGCCTCAGCAATCAGACAACAAAAAGAAATCAAAGGCATCCAAATCGGCAAAGAATAAGTCAAACTCTCACTCTTTGCAGATGATATGATACTTTATGTGGAAAACCCAAAAGATTCCACCCCAAAACTGCTAGAACTCATACAGGAATTCAGTAAAGTGGCAGGATATAAAATCGGTCCACAGAAATCAGTGGCATTTCTATACACCAACAACAAGACAGAAGAAAGAGAAATTAAGGAGTCGATCCCATTTACAATTGCACCCAAAACCATAAGATACCTAGGAATAAATCTAACCAAAGAGGCAAAGAATCTGTACTCAGAAAACTATAAAATACTCATGAAAGAAATTGAGGAAGACACGAAGAAATGGAAAACGTTCCATGCTCATGGATTGGAAGAACAAATATTGTTGAAATGTCAATGCTACCTAGAGCAATCTACACATTTAATGCAATCCCTATCAAAACACCATCAACTTTTTTCAAAGAAATGGAACAAATAATCCTAAAATTTGTATGGAACCAGAAAAGACCCCGAATAACCAGAGGAATGTTGAAAAAGAAAAGCAAAGCTGGTGGCATCACAATTCCAGACTTCAAGCTCTATTACAAAGCTGTAATCATCAAGACAGCATGTTACTGGCACAAAAACAGACACATAGATCAATGGAACAGAATAAAGAGCCCAGAAATGGACCCTCAACTCTATGGTCAACTTATCTTCGACAAAGCAGGAAAGAATGTCCAATGGAAAAAAGTCTCTTCAACAAATGGTGTTTCGAAAATTGGACAGCCACATGGAGAAGAATGAAACTGGACCATTTCCTTACACCACATGCAAAAATAGACTCAAAATGGATAAAAGACCTAAATGTGAGACAGGAGTCCATCAAAATCCTAGAGGAGAACACAGGCAGCAACCTCTTCGACCTCAGGCGCAGCACCTTCTTCCTAGACACATCGCCAAAGGCAAGGGAAGCAAGGGCAAAAATGAACTATTGGGACTTCATCAAGATAAAAAGCTTTTGCACAGCAAAGGAAACAGTCAACAAAACCAAAGACAACCGACAGAATGGGAGAAGATATTTGCAAATGACACTACTGATAAAGGGCTGATATCCAAGACCTATAAAGAACTTATCAAACTCAACACCCAAAGAACAAATAATCGAATCGAGAAATGGGCAGAAGACATGAACAGACATTTCTGCAAAGAAGACATCCAAATGGCCAAAAGACACATGAAAACGTGCTCAACATCACTCGGCACCAGGGAAATACAAATCAAAACCTCAACGAGATACCACCTCACATCAGTCAGAATGGCTAAAATTAACAAGTCAGAAAATGACAGATGTTGGTGAGGATGCAGAGAAAGGGGAACCCTCCTACACTGTTGGTGGGAATGCAAGCTGGTGAAGCCACTCTGGAAAACAGTATGGAGGTTCTTCAAAAAGTTGAAAATAGAGGTACCCTACCACCCAGCAATTGCACTACTGGGTATTTACCCCAAAGATACAAATGTAGTGATCCAAAGGGATACGTGCAACCCAATGTTTATAGCAGCAATGTCCACAATGGCCAAACTATGGAAAGAGCCTAGATGTCCATCAACAGATGAATGGATATGAGAAGATGTAGTATATATATATACAATGGAATATTATGCAGCCATCAAAAAAATGAAATCTTGCCATTTGCAACAACGTGGTGGAACTAGAGGGTATTATGCTGAGTGAAATAAGTCAATCAGAGAAAGATAAGTATCATATGATCTCACTGATACGAGGATTTGAGAAACAAAACAGAGGATTATAGGTGAAGGGAGGGAAAAATGAAACAAGATGAAACCAGAGAGAGAGACAAACCATAAGAGACTCTTAATCTCAGGAGACAATTTGAGGGTTGCTGGAGGGGAGGGGGCAGGAGGGATGTGGTGGCTGGGTGATGGACATTGGGGAGGGTATGTACTATGGTGAGCTCTGTGAATTGTGTAAGACTGATGAATCACAGATCTGTACCCCTGAAACAAATAATACATTATATGTTAATTTAAAAAAATTAAGTTAATTATGTAATTATAAAAGACAGTATCAATACATATTACTTTTTCTTTTAACTAATTTCAAAAGAAATTGTATAAAACTATTTATATAATTGCAATGTTGGGCCTGTAATACAGAAAAGTAATAAATTTGACGATAATGGCATAAAGGAAGTGGATGGGAGCAAAGTTGTGATAGAGTAAGGAAATGATACTAGATGGGAACACAAATCCATAGGACAAATGAAGAGGACCAAAAATGCTATATAAGAAGTAAGTTTAACAAACTGTAATTACATACTTGCTCTCTTTTATCCACTTCTGTAATAAGCATAAAATTATATGAGTATTAATTATAACAGTGTATTTTTGGAATGGTAACACATGTAGATGAAATGTGTATAACAATAGTAGCACAAAAATAGAGAAGAGAGGACAAAACTATATCAGCTTTCTAGAATTAAGTTAATATAAATCTGAAGTTGATTCTGGTAACTAAATTGTGTATAGTAAGCCTCAGAGCAACTACTAAGAAAATAAGTCAAAAATACATATAGTGAAAAAATCATTAAAGGAATTTAAATGTTACACTAGAAAATAGTCTATGCAGAAGAAAGCAATAAATAGAGTAACAAAAATTACATGAGGCATCAAAAATAAAAAAGCAAAATGGCAAACATAAACCCAGCTATATTGATAATAATATTGTTAGTGGATTAAACAATCCATATAAAAGGCAGATTGTCAGATGTATTAAAATAAGATCCAGCTCTATGCTGTGTACAGGAGACACATTTTAGATTCAAAGATACAAATAGTTTGAAAGTAAAAAGACGGAAAGAATACACAAAATGCAACCAAAGTAAAGCTGCACTAGCTATGCAAATATCAGACAAAATAGACTTTAAAACAAAGTGTTGCTAGAAATAGAGAAAGATATTTTATAATGATAAAGGGGTCAATTTACCATGAAGTTGTAACAATTATAAATATATATGCACCTAACAACAAAGTTCCCGCATATGTGAAGCAAAAACTGTCAGAATTTAAGGCAGAAATAGACAATGGAAAAATAATAATTGTAGATTTCGGTATCCCACTTTCAATGAAAGATATAGCAAGTAGGCAGAATATCAACAGGTAAATAGATGACTTGAAAAATATTACACACAATAGATCTCATAAGTATCTATACACATTTCTTTTTTTTTTTTTTTTTTTTTTTTAAAGATTTTATTTATTTATTTGAGAGAGAGAGAATGAGAGACAGAGAGCATGAGAGGGAGGAGGGTCAGAGGGAGAAGCAGACTCCCTGCCGAGCAGGGAGCCTGATGCGGGACTCGATCCCGGGACTCCAGGATCATGACCTGAGCCGAAGGCAGTCGCTTAACCAACTGAGCCACCCAGGCGTCCCGTATCTATACACATTTCATCTAATAGCAAAATCTATGTTCTTCTCAACCACATGTAGAATATTCTCTATGATAGAGTATACATTAGGCCACAAAAAAAGCCTGAATGAATTTAGAAGATTGAAATTACACAGTGTAGTTTCTGATTACAATGGAGTGAAATTATAAATTTACAACAGGAAGAAATGAGAAATTCACATATTTGTGGAAATTAAACAACATACTTCTAAATACTAATGGTGAAAGAAGAAATCACAAAGAAAATTAGGAAATATTTGACATGAATAAAAATGACATAACACACAAAACTAATGAGATGCAGCTAAAGCAGTGCTTAGAGGGAAATTTATAGCTGTAAATTCCTACATTAAAAAGTTCTCAGATAAACAATCTGTCCACCTAAGACACTTAAAAAAGAACAGCCAGCTAAATCCAAAGAAATAAGGAAATAAGGGAATTAATGAAACCAAATGTTAGTTCTTTGAAAAGATCAATGAAAGTGACAAACCTTTAGCTATACTGACCAAGAAAAAAAAAAAAAAAACAGAGAAGACTCAAATCACTAAAAGCAGAAAGGAAAGGTCCACTACAGAAATAAGAAGTCAAAAGGGATGATCATCTAAACAGTCTCATTTCAATGCATTTAAATTAGATTACATTGTTAAAAATGAAAACTTCTGGAATAAACATGATGATGGAGGGGACTGCAGCACAACAGGAATAATTTGAGAGATCATGTTGGATATTTGTGAACACATTTATCCTCTTGGTCATGTTTTCTTTTTTTATAATATTGAAGTATAGCTGACATACAATGTTATATTAGTTTCAGGTGTACAACATAGGGATTTTGCAATTCTATACAATACTCAATGCTTACCACAGTAAGTGTAAAGTAGGATTAATGAGTTACTGGATTTAAATGATACTTTCTTCTTTAAACTTAACCAATAATTATGAGAGCTATGGATAAAAATTATATAAATATTGTGAAACTATTTTAGGTTACTATGTGTTACCTCCCCTGACTAGAATTTAAATTCTTCAAGGATAACAGATTTATTATCTGGGTTATCAAGTTTTAATTAAAAGAGTTTACCACAGTCTAGGTCAGTGTACAATTCATAACATAATTCATATATATAATGGAATATTACTCAGCCATCAGAAAGGATGAATACCCAACTTTTACATCAATATGGATGGGACTGGAAGAGATTATGCTAAGTGAAATAAGTCAAGCAGAGAAAGTCAATTATCATATGGTTTCACTTATTTGTGGAACATAAGGAATAGCATGGAGGACATTAGGAGAAGGAAGGGAAAAATGAAGGGGGGAAAATCGGAGGGTGAGATGAACCATGAGAGACTATGGACTCTGAGGAACAAACTGAGGGTTTTGGGGGGGGGGGAATGGATTAGCCCAATGATGGGTATTAAGGAGGGCACGTATTGCATGGAGCACTGGATGTTATACGAAAACAATGAATCATGGAGCACTACATCAAAAACTAATGATGTACTGTATGGTGACTAACATAACATAATAAAATAAAATAAAATTTTTTGAAAAAACAACATAATTCATAAATGTTGTCAAGTGGCTGATGGCAATGCTGTTAAGTTCTAATATAACAAACTCTTTAGTGTTTTTATATACCTGAGTGATTTGTACTCATTCATACTCATTGAATATTAGAACATGCAGTTAATCAAATAAAAAATAAAAAATTATTTTTAATCTCATCACCTCAAATATAACAATGGGTATTTTTTGGAATTTTCTTCTGAGAGATACTGCTAATTCTAATGAATAATCCATATATAGATTTCAAATTTAAGGTTTTAATGAAAAGTTTGTTGTCATGTTCCCTCATGAAAGCTAAGGTATTGTTACGTCTTCTGCTTGATCCCTAGGTCTCTATCCTGCTACCAGTGGTGAGGCCTATATTAATGGATATGACATCTCACAGCAGATGGTCCAGATCAGGAAAAGCTTGGGCTTGTGTCCCCAACAAAATTTGTTGTTTAATTACTTGACCGTGTCAGAACACCTTTATTTCTATTGTGTGGTAAGCCAAAAAAGATATGTTCCTTTTTCCCACTCTATTGATGTATTTCAGGTAGATTAACAACTATCAATATCCTTATTCCTAGAAAGTTCAAAAACTGATTTTTGATGAATTCTCCTTTAAACGTAAAGACAGGCTAAGGGAAGAAGACACTATAGAAATCATATAAGAAAAGGCTTGTATAAAGTGTTTCTTAGGAAAAAGCTGGAAGCACTATGTAAACTCTGGCTTCTCTTTCTAGGTAAAAGGAATACCTCAAAAGACACGTCTTATGGAAATTGATCATATGCTGGCTGCTTTTAACCTGCTAGATAAGCGTAATGAATTTTCATGTTCACTGAGTGGAGGAATGAAGCGCAGACTCTCCATGATCATAGCACTTATAGGGGACTCCAAGGTAAAAAAAAAAGGGGGGGAGCACTAAAAATGGATCCCCACCAAAGCTGGTCTAAAAAGATCAGCCAACAGAAACCTGAGAGCTGATAAGGATCTAACACTGTAAAAAGAACCTTACAAATTAATCCCATATGGAATTCACATTATCAAATTATTGTAATAAATTTGTCACAGGTTTGGAATTATTCTAGCATTCCTAATTCAGTTTTAGTCTAAACTTGTTAGCTTAACTGAACAAGTGACTGAAAAAGCAAAACCAGAGTAAGCCCCATAAATGATACTTAGTGACCTTAGTGACACGAGTACATAATGCTTAACGGTTATAAAATTGTTCTTCTGGTCTTTAGGTGGTGATACTTGATGAACCAACATCTGGCATGGACCCAGCCTCAAGGAGAGCCACCTGGGATGTCCTTCAGCAATATAAACAGGATCGTACCATCTTATTGACCACCCACTACATGGATGAAGCTGACTTCCTGGGTGACCGCATAGCCATCATGGTCAAGGGATCCCTGCAGTGCTGTGGCTCTTCAGTTTTCCTGAAAAAAATATATGGTCTCTCCCTTTGATTATTTTTTGGATATTAATATCTTAGTATTCTTCAAACATAATCTTCATGGATATTGATGTCTTAGTAATATTATTCTAATTTCCATAATTTTTTGTCTATCTCCCCAAAACTTCTATGATTTCCTCTGTCCTTTTATTTGGGGCTCAACTATGAGCCCTTTGAAGTAATGGTCATAGTTTATTTATTTATTTTTAATATGGAAGTGTAATTGACATACAATGTCCTATTATTTTCAGGTGTACATCCTAGTGATTCAGTATTTTATACATTACAAAATGATCCCCATGATAAGTCTAGGTACCATCTGTAACCATACAAAGTTATTACAATATTATTGACTGTATTCCCCATGCTGTATATTATATCCTCATTGCTTATTTATTTTGTAACCAGAAGTTTATTCCTCTTAATCCCCTTCACCTATTTGCTTGACCTCCAACCCCTTCTGTTTCTGGTAACTGACAGTTTGTTCCTTGTATCTTTGAGTCTGTTTTGTCTACTTTTTTTGTTTTTTAGATTCTACATGTAAGTGAAATTATTTGGTATTTGTCTTTGTCTGATTTATTTCACTTAGCATGACACCTTCTAGGTCCATCCATGTTGTTACAAATGGCAAGAGTTCATTTTTCATGGCTAAGTAATATTCCATTGTATGTATTTACCACATCTTCATTTGTTCATCAGTGGGTGGACACTTAGGTTGTTTCCATACCTTGGCTCTGGTGAATAATGCTGCAATAGACGTAGGGGTGCATATATCTTTTTGAATTGGCATGGTTGTGTTCTTTGAGTAAATACCCAGTAGCAGAATTACTGGATCATATAGTAGTTCTATCTTTAATTTTTTGAGGAACTTCCACACTGCTTTCCACAGTGGTAGCATCAGTTTCCATTTCTACCAAAAGTGCAAGAGGATTCTTTTTTCTCCATATCCTCACCATCACCTGTTGTTTCTTATATTACTGGTTTTAGCCATTCTTTTTTTTATTATTGTTATGTTCAGTTAGCCACTGTATAGTACATCATTAGTTTTTGATGTAGTGTTCAATGATTCATTAGTTACATATAACCCAGTGCTCATCACAAAACCTGCTCTCCTTAATATCCATCACCCTGTTACTCCCCCCCCCCAACCTCCTCTCCTTTGAAACCCTCAGTTTTTTTCCCAGGGTCCATGGTCTCTCATGGTTCATCTCCCTCTCTGATTTCCCTCCCTTCCCCTATGGTCCTCTCTGCTATTGCTTATGTTCCATACATGAGTAAAACCATATGATAATTGTCTTTTTCTGCTTGACTTCTTTCACTTAGCATAATCCCCTCCAGTTCCATCCATGTTGATGCAGATGGTGGATATTCATCCTTTCTGATGGCTGAATAATATTCTGTTGTATATATGTACCACAAAGGAACTAGTCAACAAAATTAAGAGGCAACCTATGAAATGGGAGAAGATATTTGCAAATGACATTACAGATAAAGGGCTGGTATCCAAGATCTATAAAGAACTTCTCAAACTCAACACAAAAAAACAAATAACTCAGTCAATATATGGGCAGAAGACACAAACAGACACTTCTCCAGAGAAGACATACAAATGGCTAACAGACACGTGAAAAAGTGTTCAACATCACTAGCCATCAAGGAAATACAAATCAAAACCACAATGAGATACCACCTTACACCAGTTAGAATGACAAAAATTAACAAGACAGGAAACAACAAATGTTGGTGAGGATGTGGAGAAAGGGAAACCCTCTTACACTGTTGGTGGGAATGCAAGCTGGTACCGTCACTCTGGAAAACAGTATGTAGATTCCTCAAGAAGTTAAAAATAGAGCTACCGCATGACCCAGCAATTACACTACCAGGTATTTACCCCAAAGATACAGATGTAGTGAAAAGAAGGGGCACATGCACCCCAGTGTTCATAGCAGCAATGTCCACAATAGCCAAACTGTGGAAGGAGCCGAGGTGCCCTTCAACAGATGAATGGATAAAGAAGATGTGGTTTTAGCCATTCTGACAGGTGTGAGGTGATATCTCCTTGTGGTTTTGATTTATATTTCTCTGATGATGAGTAATGTTGAGCATCTTTTCATGTGTCAGTTAGCCATCTATATGTCTTTGGAGAAATGTCTTTTCAAGTCTTCTGCCCATTTTTAAATTGATTATTTGGTTTTTGGTGTTGAGTTGTATAATTTATTTGTATATTGTGGATATTAACCCTTTATTGGATATCACTTGCAAATATCTTCTCCCACTCATGGTGCTTTTTATTTTGTTGACATTTCCTTCACTGTGCAAAAGCTAGTATTGATGTAGTCTCAATAGTTTAATTTTGCTTTTGTTTCCCTTGCCAGAGGAAACCTATCTAGAAAAATGTTTCTATAGTCAATGTCAAAGAGATTACTTCCTGTGTTTTCTCCTAGGAATTTTTGGTTTGCAAGCATTTTCTTTTATTCTGTAGGTTGCCTTTCCATTTTGTTGATTATTTCTTTTGCCATTCAGAATATTTTTATTTTTTTAATTTCTTTTTTTTTAGTTTTATTTTATTTAATTATGTTATGTTAGTCACCATACAATACATCATTAGTTTTTGATGTAGTGATCCAAAATGATTTATTGATTTATTTTAGAGAGTGAGAGAGAGAGATAGGGAATGGAGGGAGGTGCAGAGGGAGAGAATCTTCAAGCAGACTCTCCACTGAGCACAGAGCCTGACTCAGGGCTCAGTCCCACGACCATGAGATCCCAACCTGAGCCGAAACCAAGAGTTGGATGCTTAACTAACTAAGCCACCCAGGCACCCCCAGAATCTTTTTAGTTTGTTGTGGTCACACTTCTCTATTTTTTACTTTCTTTGCTGTGCTTTTGGTTTCATATCCAAAAAAGATCATTGCCAAGACCAATGTCAAGAAGCTTTTACCCAGTGTTTTCTTATAGGAGTGGATCTTACTTTTTTTTTTTAATCTATTCGGTTCTGTCTTTTGATTGAAGAGTTTAATTTGTTTATATTTAATATTGGTTTTGATAGGGAAGTACTACTTTGTTACTCGTGTTCTGTTTGTCTTATACTTCTTGTGTCCCTCTTTTCCTGTCTTGCTGTCTTCATTTCCTTTTTACGGATTTTTTGTATTGATATACTTTGATTTCTTTTTTGTGTGTAATTTCTAGACATATTTTCTTTGTGGTTATCATGGGACTCACATAAAATACTGGGATGTATTACACCTTTCTTTAGATTCTCTCCATCACTGTCTTCAAATGTTTTAGTAATAGAATCAGGATTTTAGTCTTAGCAGAGGTTGGGATCTGTACATGAATGAGACCATGGAGATCTCTTTAAGCTATAGTCCAGTTCCCAGCTTTTTGTATCTGACAAATGCTCTTCGATTTCCATTTCTGCACTATTTTCTTCACCTTAAAGGTTTTCTGTCTACCCTGCTGCCCTCTCTCTAACCTTCAAAGGGCCATTGCAGTGAAGGACTGATGTACCCCAGAAGTGTTTCTCTCAGCTCTTTTGTCCTGCCCTGAGCTATCAGAGTACCACTGCAATGTTTTCCACAAAGTTCTATAGTGCCCTGGAGGCATTTTTTTTCTCCTTCCTACCCTTTCCTCCAGCTTTGCAAGACTAGTATAGTGCAGCTGGTGGAGGTGGAGAGCACTTTGGAAAGATTTCTCAGATCTCTGGAGGAAGGGACTTTTATCTGATTAATTTACTGCCTTACATATAATAAGCACCAAATATATATCTGTTTAATGAATATTAACCTTGTCTTCTCAGATTTCAGTGTCAATAGAACAAGAGGCCATATAAGAGAGCTTTTGTTTCCACCTCTGCTCTATCAGTCCCTAAGAAAATGAATGAAATTACAAAAGAAGTATTTAGTAGACTTCTTAGACTTATAATCATATGATTAACATGCCTTATCTTCTAGCTCATGCAAACTATGGAAAGCCAACTATGGTCTCCCAAGAATATTGGAAATACAAACTTGTTTTATTTGTTCTTCTAAATGGATTTTCTCAGGTGTGGGATACCACATTGTCATGGTGAAGGAAGCTCACTGTAATGTTGAAGAAATCTGCAAATTGCTTCAGTATCATATACCAACAGCCACTTTGGAGAAGAATGTTAATAATGAAGTATCTTTTATTCTACCCAAAGAGTATACACACAGGTATGAGTCCAGAGAATGTAAAATGATTGGTGTTTAGATAACCTGATGTAATTATTGCTTTTCCTGGTTTCTTCAGAAAGTACTCTTGAAATTTTAAAACGGTATTGTAACTTGCTGTAAAACGATGCTGAGACTTGTTGGAATGAAGCTTAAGTTTAGAATGTTGCATGGTGAGTGGAGTGAATGGAAGTGATATGCAGAGATATAAAAGAGTTACCAGAATAGTGCTACATATCAGGAAATATTTATATGCTTAAAATTCATGAATAAGAGGCTGTAAATATAAAGGGAAACCAGTGGGTGGACAATAGAGGAAAGAAACAAATACCATTTTGTGAAACTCCTACAAATTAAAAGGAGGAAATGTGTTATTCCTGGTACAAAGTTTAAACAAGATAACATGGTAAAGAGAGTAATTCAAGTATAGACACGCAACAAATATTTCATTTACCTCAAAGCAGGTATCCTGATGGGTCTCTGAGGTTTGTTGCCAACAATTACCTTTTATAAAGACAGGGGGCAGTGGGTGGGGGGGAGAAAGACAGGGGAAATTAAAACAAACTAATACTGTAAATCTAAATCTGATAATCAAGAAAATGTTGGTTGAAGGGAAAAAAAAGTCAGATATTTTATGGGAAATTTACCACATCATGGGGAACTTCATGACAGGAAAGAAGAAAGGATATTGGTAGATTTAGACACAGGCCAACATTATATAGAATATATATATAAGATATATAGAAAAGCAAATTTCTGTAACATAACCTCAAGATTGTTTGGAAGTTTCAAAAATGAAATTCTGACCACCGATCCCAAAGATAAAAAAAATAGAATGACAGCTAAAATTCAATAAACAAGGATCAATAATAGAGCTGATACAGAATATCATCAGGAATTTTATCACCCCAATCTGTTGTTCAAAGGAAGTTTAAAAAGTAGTTCATTTAATATTAATTAAGGGTGTCTTGAGCAGGTTTCACTCCTAAGCAGCAAAGTTGGAAAGATGTATGAGGGTTACAAGAATCTATTTTGTAGAGCAGGAGAGCGAATATTTGAGATAAGGTCCAGCAGATTATCCAGGAAGAAAAAGAAGGGAAATTAAATGTGTACATGATAGATCCAGATAATTGTTATGCAAGGCCCCTCTGGAAGTGTCCTGATAACCTTCCTCTAGTCTGGCCTTGACTTGTCTTAAAGGCATGAGATTTTGAGGTTGGCATCTGGAAATGAGAAAAAGACGAAAATATTGTCACCAAGAATGTCAAGGAAAAGAAGCTTCAGTGCTGCCATCAAGGAAAGGAAAATTTTCAAATCCTGTTTTGATTCCATCTTTCAACCAAAGAGAATGATCTTTTAGTTTAAAATACAAGAACAAGGGAGAAGGAAAGATGGCAGAGTAGTAGGGGACCCTATTTCAACTGGTCCCTGGAACTGAGCTGAATATCTACCAGACCACTCTGAGCACCCACGAAACCAGCCTGAGATGTAAGAAGATCTGGATCTCTACAAACAGAATATCGCAGGTGGTTGGTTTCGAGGTACGAAGCGGGGAGCCCTGATTCTGCGGGCAGATATCAGAGCCCCAACCTGGACGCAGGACTGGGAGCGCTGCCGAGGGGTGCACAACCCAGGACACCGCAGTTTATAGCAGCACAGACAGAAACGGAGACAGTGTGGCCTGGAGAGCTCACTGAAGAACAGACTGCGGTCTCTCTGCTCTGAGGCAGAGGGTTGGAAATGGTCTCTTCTGCTCTGACTTGCGGAAGAGACGCAGAAAGCCGCCAGGGAAAGCCGCCAGAGAACAAAAGCCCCCAAAACTGATTCCCGCTGAGCCCATCCCCACCACAGGGGGGCAGGGCAACTCCGCCCAAACAGGGTTGCCTGAGTAACAGCGCAGCAGGCCCCTCCCCCAGAAGACAGGCTGGGAAAACAAGAGGCCAGCAACCCTAAGGTCCCTAGAAAACAGGTGCATCTTGCTTGGGTTCTGGTCAACAATTTGGACTCTATACATTCCCTCAACCACCCATCAACAGAATGACTAGGAGGAGGAACCCCCAAAATAGAAAAGACTCAGAGATCATGACATATACTGCAGATTTACAAATGGATGCAGATATCACCACGATGTCAGAGATGGAATTCAGGCTAGCAATTGTGAAGACAATGGCCAGAATGGAGAAATCAATTAATGGCAACATAGAGTCGCTAAGGGCAGAAATGAAAGCTGAATTGGCAGAATTTAAAAATGCTATCGATGAGATCCAATCCAATCTAGATAATCTAACAGCTAGGGTAACTGAGGAGGAAGAACAAATAAGCGACCTGGAAGACAATATAATAGATAAAAAGGGAAAAGAGGAGGCCAGGGAAAAACAACTCAGAATCCATGAAAATAGAATCAGAGAAATAAGTGACACCATGAGGCGTTCCAATGTCAGAATAATTGGAATCCCAGAGGGAGTGGAGAGAGAGAGAGGACTAGAAGATGTATTTGAGCAAATCGTAGCTGAGAACTTCCCTAATCTGGGGAATGAAACAAACATTCGAGTCCTAGAGGCAAAGAGGACCCCTCCCAAGATCAAGGAAAACAGGCCAACACCCCAGCATGTAATAGTAAAACTTGCGAATCTTAGAACCAAGGAAACAATCTTAAGAGCAGTTAGGGGGAAGAGATTCCTTACATACAGAGAGGGAAACATCAGAATAACATCGGACCTATCCACAGAGACCCGGCAAGCCAGAAAGGCCTGGCAAGACATATTCAGGGTACTAAATGAGAAGAACGTGCAGCCAAGAATACTTTATCTGGCAAGGCTGTCATTTAGAATGGACGGAGAGATGCAGAGCTTCCAAGACCAGCAGAAACTGAAAGAATATGTGACCACTAAGCCAGCCCTGCAAGAAATATTAAGGGGGGTTCTATAAAAGGAGAAAGACCCCAAGAGTCATATACAACAGAAATTTACAGGGACAATCTATAAAAGCAACATCTTCACAGGCAACATGATGACAATTAATTCATATCTTTCAACAATCACTCTCAACGTGAATGGCCTAAATGCTTCCATAAAACGGCACAGCGTTGCAGATTGGATAAAAAGACAGGACCCATCCATATGCTGTCTACAAGAGACTCATTTTGAACCTAAAGATACATCCAGACTGAAAGTGAAGGGATGGAGATCCATCTTCCATGCCAGTGGACCTCAAAAGAAAGCTGGGTAGCAATTCTTATATCAGACAAATTAGATTTTAAACTAAAGTCTGTAATTAGAGACACAGAAGGACACTATATCATTCTTAAAGGGTCTATCCAACAAGAATATCTAACAATTGTAAATACCTATGCCCCCAACATGGGAGCAGCCATCTACATAAGCCAACTGTTAACCAAAATAAAGAGTCATATTGATAACAATACGTTAATTGTAGGAGACCTCAATACTCCACTCTCAGCAATGGACAGGTCATCTAAGCAGAAAATCAACAAAGAAACAAGAGCTTTGAATGATACACTGCACCAGATGGACCTCATAGATATTTACAGAACATTCCACCCTAAAATAACAGAATACTCATTCTTCTCGAGTGCACATGGAACTTTCTCCAGAATAGACCACATACTGGGTCACAAATCAGGTCTCAACTGATACCAAAAGATTGAGATTATTCCCTGCCTATCTCAGACCACAATGCTTTAAAACTGGAACTCAATCACAAGAAAAAATTTGGCAGAAATTCAAACACTTGGAAGCTAAAAACCACTCTGCTCAAGAATGTTTGGGTCAACCAGGAAATCAAAGAAGAACTTAAACAATCCACGTAAACCAATGAGAACGAAAACACATTGGTCCAAAACCTATGGAATACTGCAAAGGCGGTCCTAAGGGGGAAATACATAGCCATCCAAGCCTCACTCAAAAAAATAGAAAAATCTCGAATTCACCAACTAACTCTACTTCTTAAAGAACTAGTGAAAAAGCAACAAATTATGCCTAAGCCACACATTAGGAGAGAAATAATTAAAATTAGAGCAGAAATCAATGAATTAGAAACCAGAAACACAGTAGATCAGATCAACAAAACTAGAAGTTGGTTCTTTGAAAGAATTAATAAGATCGATAAACCACTGGTCAGACTTATCCAAAAGAAAAGAGGACCCAAATTAATAAAATTATGAATGAAAGGGGAGAGATCACGGCTAACACCAAGGAAATAGAAACAATTATTAGAAATTATTATCAACAACTATAAGCCAATAAACTGAGCAATCTGGATGAAATGGAGGCCTTCCTGGAAACCTATAAGCTGCCAAGACTGAAACAGGACGAAATTGACAACCTGAATAGGCCAATAACCAGTAACGAGATTGAAGCAGTGATCAAAAACCTCCCAAAAAACAAGAGTCCAGGGCCTGATGGATTCCCTGGGGAATTCTACCAAACATTCAAAGAAGAAATAATACCTATTCTACTGAAGCTGTTTCAAAAAATAGAAACAGAAGGAAAACTTCCAAACTCATTCTATGAGGCCAGCATTACCTTAATCCCCAAACCAGGCAAAGACCCCATCCAAAAGGAGAATTTCAGACCGATATCCCTGATGAATATGGATTCCAAAATCCTCAAGAAAATCCTAGCTAATAGGATGCAACAATACATTAAAAGGATCATCCACCACAACCAAGTGGGATTTATCCCCGGGATGCAAGGGTGGTTCAACATTCGCAAATCAATCAATGTGATAGAAAACATTAATAAGCGGAGGGAGAAGAACCATATGGTCCTCTCAATTGATGCAGAAAAAGCATGTGAGAAAATACAACATCCCTTCCTGATTAAAACTCTTCAGAGTATAGGGGTAGAGGGAACATTCCTCAAGTTCATAAAATCCATCTATGAAAAACCCACAGCGAATATCATCCTCAATGGGGAAAAGCTGAGAACCTTTCCCTTAAGATCAGGAACACATCAGGGATGCCCACTCTCGCCACTATTGTTCAACATAGTACTAGAAGTCCTTAGCAACAGCAATCAGACAACAAAAAGAAATAAAAGGTATTCAAATTGGCAAAGAAGAAGTCAAACTCTCTCTTTTCACAGATGACATGATACTTTATGTGGAAAATTCAAAAGACTCCACCCCCAAATTACTAGAACTCATACAGCAATTCAGTAATGTGGCAGGATACAAAATCAATGCACAGAAATCAGTTGCTTTCTTATACACTAACAACGCAACTGTAGAAAGAGAAATTAGAGAAACGATCCATTTACAATAGCACCAAAAACCATAAGATACCTCAGAATAAACCTAACCAAAGAGGTAAAGGATCTATACTCTACTACAGAACACTCATGAAAGAAATTGAAGAAGACACAAAAAGATGGAAAAATATTCTATGCTCATGGATCGGAAGAATAAACATTGTTAAAATGTCTATGCTACCCAGAGCAATCGATACCTTCAATGCCATCCTGATCAAAATTCCAATGACATTTTTCAAAGTGCTGGAACAAACAATCCTAAAATTTGTATGGAATCAGAAAAGACCCCAAATCACCAAGGAAATGTTGAAAAAGAAAAACAAAGCTGGGGGCATCACGTTGCCTGATTTCAAGCTATATGACAAAGCTGTGATCACCAAGACAGGATGGTACTGGCACAAAAACAGACATATAGACCAATGGAACAGAATAGAGAACCCAGATATGGACCCTCAACTCTATGGTCAAATAATCTTTGACAAAGCAGGGAAAAACATGCAATGGAAAAAAGATGGTCTCTTCAATAAATGGTGCTGAGAAAATTGGACAGCCACATGCAGAAGAATGAAACTCGACCATTCTCTAACACCATTCACAAAAATAAACTCAAAATGGATGAAAGACCTCAATGTGAGGCAGGAATCCATCAAAATCCTAGAGGAGAACATAGGCAGTAACCTCTTTGACATCGCCCACAGCAACTTCTTTCACGATACATCTCCAAAAGCTAGTGAAACTAAAGCAAAAATGAACTTTTGGGACTTCATCAAGATAAAAGGCTTCTGCACAGCAAAGGAAACAGTCAACAAAACAAAGAGGCAACCCACAGAATAGGAGAAGAAATTTGCAAATGACACTACGGATAAAGGGCTGGTATCCAAGATTTATAAAGAACTTCTCAAACTCAACACCCAAAAAACATAATCAAGTCAAAAAGTGAGCAGAAGATATGAAAAGACACTTCTCAGAAGAAGACATACAAATGGCTAATAGACACATGAAAAAATGTTCATCATCATTAGCCATCAGGGAAATCAAAACCACACTGAGATACCACCTTACACCAGTTAGAATGGCAAAAATGGACAGGGAAAGAAACAACAAATGTTGGAGAGGTTGTGGAGAACAGCAACCCTCTTACACTGTTGGTGGGAATGCAAGTTGGTACAGCCACTTTGGAAAACAGAGTGGAGGTTCCTCAAAATTTTAAAAATAGAGCTACCCTATGACCCAGCAATTGCACTCCTGGGTATTTACCCCAAAGACACAGATGTAGTGAAAAGAAGGGCCATATGCACCCCAATGTTCATAGCAGCAATGTCCGCAATAACCAAACTGTGCAAAGAGCCGAGATGCCCTTCAAGAGATGAATGGCTAAAGAAGATGTGGTCCATATATACAATGGAATATTACTCAGCCATCAGAAAGGATGAATACCCAACTTTTACATCAACATGGATGGGACTGGAAGAGATTATGCTAAGTGAAATAAGTCAAGCAGAGAAAGTCAATTATTATATGGTTTCACTTATTTGTGGAACATAAGGAATAGCATGGAGGACATTAGGAGAAGGAAGGGAAAAATGAGGGGGTGGGGAATTGGAGGGAGAGATGAACCGTGAGAGAATATGGACTGTGAGAGACAAACAGGGTTTTAGAGGGGAGGGCGGAGGGGGGATTGTTTAGCCCGGTGATGGGTATTAAGGAGGGCACGTACTGCATGGAGCACTGGGTGTTATACAAAAACAATGGATCGTGGATCACCACATCAAAAACTAATGATGTATTGTATGGTGACTAACATAACATAATAAAATTTTAAAAAAATAAAATAAAATACAAGAACAAACAAAAAGGTAGAAATTTTCAGTGTATTTCTCAGAGCTATAAATAAGTTCAAGTCTCCAAGCTGTAATGAAGTGTCTATGAGACACTCACATCACTATGAAGTGATTGCAGAGGAATAAATGTTAGTTCAATTGAAATAACTTTGCAACAAATAAGGGAAGAAAATAAAGTGTACTTAATTTCCCTCTTTCCAAGTGACTCTATTTACAAGATGACTCTTAAATTTAGAAAGATTATACCAAATAGTAAGATTAAATCAATAGTAAACCAAGAGAGATTAAATCAAATAGTAATGGTGATACAGTTGGATTAAAACACAAGTCAGTTTATCTACAAAGCCTTATGTTCTCCCATCAACACCCACAGTGTTAGAAAACTGGAGATGTGCCAATCTCATTCTAATTTTAAACTTCAGAAATTGACACCAATGATCCCATGGTTGATTCAAGGCAAAACACATACACACACATCAAAACCTAGAATGATAACTAAGAAACCACGAAATCATGCAAAAACTCATCTTAGTCTTGGACAGAAGTTCCTCCACATGTTTTATATGATTATAAGTCAGTCCTGGATAAATATCAATCTTTTCATAAGGATGAAAGGGAAAAAGAATGGGCTGTAGAAAGGATACTGAATTTTGAAATAAAAGCACCAATTTAAGAAATCATAAGAAATGCCTACTTTGAAAATATTTTCCAAAAATGGGAAACTTCAGAAATTCTCTGCTTTATAGTCTCAATCAAATTAAAGAGGACACTGTGAATCTAGAACAGTTTGGAGGAGGGAAAATGAGATAAAATGATGTGAAATCCTGATTGATTATAAAGATCTGACCAATACTTATGGCAGAAAAGAGAACTACTGAAAGAGAACACTATGTTAAGAATTCTTCCCAGAATTAAGAGGCCAGGTACTTTGTGATCTTCGGATATGGAGTTCACTCAATGTTTCTGCAGGTCATGTCAACACCAGAGAATGGGCCTATGGAAGTATTCTTTTCCCCAAAATCTCACTTAGCTCAAAATTCAAAGAGATGTATTTTTTTGAGTACCAATGTTTTGTAAAAAATCTACAGAATTTTAAAGATTCTCTTGTTTTTCTTCTTCCAGATTTTAAAACTTAACTAAAAAAAATCTGTCACCTTGCTTTAGGAAGGTTTTCCTGCAAACCTGTCAGCCCTATCTCACAAAATAAAGTTTAGTGAAACATTAAAAAATATGAATAAATAAAGGAATCTGATGAATAAAAAAAAAAAAAAGAATTCTTCCCAGAACTATGAGGAAACCTGCAAAAAATAAAGAGACCAACCAGTACATTACCACTACACACCCACAAGAATGGCTAAAATTAAAAAGACAGACTATAGCATATGAATATGATAAATGGATCTCATTGCTAATAGAAGTATAAAATGGTAAAACTGCTTTGGAAAATGAGTGGCCATTTTTACTAAGCTAAATATGTGCTTATCCTATGACCCCGCAATTATTCCTAGTATATACCTTAAAGACAAATGTCCATCAGAAGAGATGTAAAAGAGTATATTTGTAGACACGATTCATAATAGCTCCAAACCAAAGCCACCAAAATGTCCATCAACAGGAAAATGGAAGAATATAGCAATAAAAAAGAATAAACTAGTGGTATATATGACATGAATGAATCTCACAGACATTGAAACATTGGATAAAAAAAGTACAAGCTGTAGGATTCCATTTATATGAAGTTCAAGAAAAGAAAAAATCTTTATGTAATTCTAAAATTAAAATTACCTCTATAACATGGGTGTCTGGCTGGCTCAGTCACTGGAGCATGTGACTCTTGACCTCGGGGTTGTTAATTTGAGCCCCACATTAGGTATAGAGATTACTTAAAATCTTTTAAAAAAATAATAAAAATTACCATAAGATGCATAGGTGTGTGTGTGTGTGCGTGTGTGTGTATGCACGCGCACATGTGCGTGTATGGACACTGGGAAAGAAGTTAGGGACTAAGAAGGGACCTGTGGGATTCTGGAAATGTTCTCTATCTTATCTGGATGGTTACCCATGTATGTACTGTTATGTACTTATGTGAAAATTCATTCACAAGTAGTATACTTTGTTATGCCTCAGTAAAAAAAAATAAGTATTTAAAAATATATGTAATGGAAAAAACTTTGTAATGGATAGAAGTAAGTACATCAAATGTTAACAGTGTTATACTTTAGGTGGTCACATTTTTTTTGTTTTTATATTTTTCTGTATTCTCACCTTAAGTAGACAATATATTGTCTTTATAACATCTATATATTTATTAAATATATATGTATTATATATACAACAAATAACAAAACATGGGAAAAACAGCTATACTCAAGGTGGTCAAATTTTTTTCTTTTTAATATTTTTTTGTGTTCCTCTCAAGTATAATATATAGAATATATATAATGTATACAATATTTATATTTGTTAAATATATATATTTTATATTATATATAAAAACATATATTAGAAAAATATATGTTTTTCACATAATGATTGGCTCATACAATTTTTTAATTTATTTATCTATTACTATCTTTTTTCTTTACTGAATATCACTAAGGAGCCTAGGGTGTGCTAATCAACATGTGATTGCATCATGACCAAATCAAGAAACTTACTTAGTTCTGGAGTGTATGAATTAGAAAGTGAAAGTCTCCCATAATCACTCCCTATGGGAATAATCACCGGGAAAATTTCTGTGTATACTTCTCAGGATCATTAAATGCATATACTGACATGAGTATAATATGTTGTACATCACATACATACATTGACATGGATACAATAATAATAATTAGTTTTATGATTTAATAGAAATGAAATCCTATCATAATAATGTTCTGAATCTTGTTTTGTTTACTTACCTGCATTTTTGGTCAACTGCTTATGGTAGGACTTTTAGGACTTCCCATTTTTAAGATAACCAAGGAGAAATCTTCACTTTACTTAGATCTTATTCTTTCATAATATCATACCAGAATGTATTCATTAAGCTGTTAAGGAATATTTATCTCCACTTAGTGCTCTATTTGTGCATTTTAAAGCCTCATACAGTTTAATTTTGTTATATATGGTATAAAGCCAAAGGAAACAAAAATAAATAATATGCCAAAATATTAGTGTATTAACAGTGGATATCTATGGGGCATGATATTGTGATATTTATATTTTTGTACATTCATTTCTAAATTTTATATGATGCACACATTAATTTCTTAACTAAAATCAAAGAAAAAGAAGAAAATGTGAATCCTGGTTGAAAAGCCAAGCATTGGGAATAAAGAAGCACCAGAGGAAATGGACTTAAAACATGTGAAGGGCTGTCATGTGGGTAGATTATACCTGTTCTATATAATTAATGGTGTAAATTTAGAACCAATGTGCAAAACTAAAAAGAATTAAATGGAAAATAATTTAAGTTTGAATATGGAGGAAATTTTGATAGATCTTCCAAAAGAGGGAATTTTGAGTTCCTCCAACACAGAGTGTGCATATAATGCTCCTCATTGAAAATATGTTTGATGGTTTTGGAAAAAATCATCTTATAAATATGAAGTACTGTAAAATCTTCCCAGGAAAACTATTCTTTAAAAGTCTTGATGTCTCTACATTGCATCTGGCTCAATTTCCATGGCTTTTCTTGACCATTGAATCACTTGGTTCTGTCCATGTCTCCTATTTCTATTGCACCTACTCCATTGTCTATGTGAGTGGCTTTTTTCTCCTGTTAATTTGAATAATTTTTTAAAAAACTTACTGAATAATAAGAACCATAGCATTTATATGTGTGTGATAAGTTAATTCATGTGAACTAGCTAGAGTTATTAGCATATATAGAGTCTCATGGTAGTTTATTAGAAGACCAAAATTATATGTTTTCAAGAATTAAGTAGAGTGGAAAACAATGTGCTAGAGCAGTTTACCAGTTTCTGTTATAAGTACTGAAGTGAAGAATGAGCTACATTTTCCCCACTGCTGAAGGGAAGTCAGTTCAGAATAAAATATAAATATGAAAATCTTCTGATTTGGTACTAACTTTTATTCCTCC
Source organism: Phoca vitulina (assembly GCF_004348235.1). NCBI lineage: Eukaryota > Metazoa > Chordata > Mammalia > Carnivora > Phocidae > Phoca > Phoca vitulina. Next base: position 720,268 of record NW_022589793.1, read on the forward strand.
CTTCCCCCTTTTCCTTCCCCTTCTTATTTTTTTTCTAATTCATATTCTAGCTTTGAAGCTCTATTTACTGATCTGGAAAAGAGACGATATGAGTTAGGGATTGCTAGCTTTGGTGCCTCTATTACTACCATGGAAGAAGTCTTTTTTAGGTGAGCAAGGATGCATAAGGAAAATAAAAACAAAAACCATTGGGGAGGAAGAACCACATCTTGGTCCCTTTTGTAAACTCACCAAACTCAGAGTCACACATTAGAAATTTAAGAGGTGTGGAGAGGAGAGAACCAACATGATTTTTTTTTTTACAGTAATAACCCCCAAAAAACACCACTATCATTTTTTTAATTATGTTATGTTAATCACCATACATTACATCATTAGCTTTTGATGTAGTGTTCCATGTTGTTTGCGTATAACACCCAGTGCTCCATGCAGAACGTGCCCTCTTTAATACCCATCACCAGGCTAACCCATCCCCCAACCCCCCCCTCACACCACTATCATTTTAAAAAAGAGCAGATATTTTGATTCATCCAAAGTATGAATTAGATGTTAATTTTTAACTTGAATGAGTTCAATTTAATGAAACACTCAATACCTTGCCCTAATTTTCCTAGCCTTACTATGGTCTGCCAGCAGTCCTGTGACTGGGGTTTGGGAACCATTCTTCTACCAGAGTTTACCCTGTTGCCTCCCTATAATGCCCCTGCCAAGTCAGTAAGCAAACCCAGGAGCCTTTTTTTTTTTTTTTTAAGATTTTATTTATTTATTTGACAGAGAGAAACACAGCAAGAGAGGGAACACAAGCAGGGGGAGAGGGAGAAGCTGGCTTCCCGCAGAGCAGGGAGCCCGATGCGGGACTTGGTCCCAGGACCCTGGGATGATGACCTGAGCCGAAGGCAGACGCTTAACGACTAAGCCACCCAGGCGCCCCACCCAGGAGCCTTCTGAGTTGAATGTTTCTCCTGTTGCATTCTCCAAACAAGATATTATGGGGTAGAGTTGAAATTCAATGCTTTGTTACTATTTTTTTTTTTTTTATGTAGAGTCAGTAATCTGGAAGATTCACAAACAGATATCCAAGCTATCCAAACTCCACCTCCCACTGTGATGAATGAAGTCTCAGTTAAGAACCAGAATAGGAATATGTCAAGCAATTGTTCTACCATGAACGAAAGCCCTGCTATTATGTTTAATACTGGGGTAAGCACCTTTGCTAAGAAACCTGATGTATATTTATTTGATTAGGGCACAAGAGGTACATTTTTGTTTACTATTTGAACAAAGGTAGTGTGGAGTTCTTAACCACCGCACCCTACCAGACAGGGAGCAGTCTGTACCACAACCTAATTTATTTCCTAATGCAGAAGCAAAAAGGTCTAGGTAAAAATCACAGCTCTCACTCACACATTGCTATTCCTCAGTTCTTTTTTATGTCTTAGAATTCTTTTTTTTTTTTTTTTTCAAATTGCTAACCCAGCAATTTGGTAGTTCACTGAAGCTGGAGTACACTGGAAAGAGCATGATTTTTAGTAATCAAACATGCCCAATATTGTAAGTTTTTGCAATGGGAATTGATAATGCATAAGGAATGTTTCCCTAATTGGTGCAGTCCTCAGTATGGGAAGTCCTTGTGAGTTGCCCAGCATTTCTTTCCTTCTCCTTCTAATTCTCTCTTCCCCCTATAAAGAAGCCTGGTTTTCTTGACTGTTAAGAGTCTGGGGAAAATCATCCTGTTGAGATTTCAAGTGTGTTATATGAAAATTCAGACCTTAAACACTGTATTTAATACTTTACAATAGAGATCAGCAAACTTACATAAGGGAATAATAGATATGTAAGGTGGGGTTGGCCACATGGTCTCTCTTGCAATCCTGTCCTTGTAGCACAAACACAACCATAGACAACACAGAAATGAATGGATATAGCTGTGTTCCAGGAAAACTTGATTTACAAAACACATCATAATTTGTTGACTCCTGCCTTACAAAGAAAAGACTGATCATACTCTTATGTAGTATCATACTGTGCTTAGATTCTATTCTCAGTATTTATTTAGATAAATTTTATGTGTCTTCTACCCTAAAATTCCAGAGTGTTCATTCATCTTAATGAATTTCATCAGGAATGATCTGTTTGGGTCCATGAATATTGTAATATTGTTTCTTTTTTCCTTCTTTAGTATTCCCTCTATCACCAGCAGTTCTGTGCCTTGTTCATAAAGAGGGCGATGTTCAGTTGGCGGAATTGGAAACTGATTTTGCTACAGATACTGGCACTTCTAGGTTCCTTTATTTTTCTCTCAGAGGCTAATAAGTTTTTACATACTAAAGATGAAAAGGCCAGACAAATGGATTTGGATCAATATGGTCGAACAATTGTGCCTTTATCTATTTCTGGGAATTCTAATTTGACCACGATTTTCCTAAAACATCTTAGGAGCATGCTAGAGTCTCACAAACACACACTTAAGGAAGTGCAAGGTAAGACTCTAGGTAAAAAAGACTGCTCTTAGATGAAGATCTGGTTGTGTGATTTGCAAAGAAGGTCAACTATGTATTTGGCTACAGTATAACTAAAGACTTAATGTGCTAGCTCCTCCGAATACATTTATTTTTAAGATAGTAATAATAAAAATTTACATTTACTGAGCACTTGTTTTTGGCAAGAACCCAGCTAAGTATTGTACCTGTGTATCATTTAAAATGAGCAATCACCCCAATTTAGTAGATATTTTTATTACTGATACCAGTTAAATGAGGAGCACTGACATTTAAGGAAGTCCAGTAATTTGCACCAAATCAGACATGTAGTAAATACAGAGACGTGAAATTTAACCTGTCCTACCTGATGTCTGCAAACCACTCACTACATGACATTACTTCTCTGATCATAAAGTTTATTCTCTTTCAAGTCATCAGTTCCTCCCAGATACTATATTTTTTTTAACTGCCACCTGATGAACAGTGTTCTGAGTTAGCAAACAGCCTGCAGTATTGGCAAACCTGTGTGGTTCTTTTTTTCTCTCATTGAGGTTCTGTTGTGAAAATACATTTCAGAAATGATTGTTCCTTATAATACTGATTCTACAACCTACAAGTAATAGATTGGCTGACTACAAATAATTGTCCCTATTATTCCTCTGCTATAAGTAGTAAGTAAGCATTTGTTAACCAAGGTCACACATGAGGACAGAGGATGAAGGATAAAATAATTATTTTTTTAAAAATTACAGTATACTGCTTATGTTAAAAAAGTAAAATGATTAACTGAATATACTTGTTATATTGATAATGAGATAAATACAATAGAATAATACAGAAGCCCCACTGATATCCATTTTTAATTGTTATTGTTTTATTCATTAGCTAGAAATTATCTAGGCATAGAGAGAGAATATTTAGGCTTAACCAGTCCCACTTTGTTTTAAGAAACTTACATGTACTTTTCTAAGTTGTGCTCTCATTATCTTAGCCACAGAACCTTGTATAGGTGAATTCTACTAATTCTATATGGTTTCAATTCCAACCTGCATACCTTTTCTAACTGAATTTTTTAGGATAAAGATAGAGCAAGAAATGCTTTATAACTTGCTCTCTCTTTTCCCCAAACTACAAGAAAATGTTTTGGGGGGCACCTGTGTGGCACAGTGGGTTGAGCATCCACACTTGGTTTTGGCTCAGATTGTGATCTCATGGTTGTGTGGGGCTCCATACTCAGCATGGAGCCTGCTTGAGCTTCTCTTTCCCTCTCCCTCTGCCCCGCTCACTCATGCACACACACACACACTCTCTCTCTCTCAAATAAATCTTTTAAAAAGAATGTTTATTAATGAGGAAATAGATTTCTAGATAATTTCTCATCTGTAGCTTTTTTCTCAAATAGTACATGCATTAACACTGGGGAAATCACTGCTAACTTTTTAAGCAGAGCCATAAAATAAGTGGGTATGTGCTTTAGAAAGGATATGAGCTTATAATAACTGAAAAATGCCACCTGCCCTCCCAAACAAAAGTTTACATTTCCTTTTCATCCACAATTTAGATGAATGCCTCTTTTTTGGAATTTATTTCACTGAATTACAGTAGAACATTTTTTGTGCATCTCTCAAACTAATTATGGAGAGGCCACAACTTCTTTTATATCTCTAGAACCTAACCCAATTCCTGGCACACAATGAGTGTATAATTGAAATAGTCTTATCAAATTGAATTAAATGTGAGGGAATGATTCAAAAGGGGACAGATCCAATGTCAATGAAGTCAGCTGGGATGTAATTGTGATAATCGAGGCAAGAGAGATTAAGGCTGTGAAAGAAGGAAAGAAAGATAGATTTGAAAGATATATGAAGAGGACTAAAGTAGATTTTGTTTTCTCTTTAGAAGTGGAGGAGAGAAGAACCATTAACACTGAATTTCATACTTTAGCTTTTTATTTTGAGATAATTGTCAATTTACTGTTGTGAAAAATAATACTGAGAGATCTTGTGTACCAATGGTAACATCTTGCAAACTATATTACAATATCCCCACCAGGGTTTTGACATTAATACAGAACATTTGGTTAGCCACAAGGATCACTACTGTTGCTCTCTTCATTCCCTCTCTACTCTGGCAATCACTAATCTGTTCTCCATTTGTATAGTTTAATCATTTTAGAATGACAAAAAAATGGAATCATATAATATGTACACTTCTGGGATTGGCATTTCACTCAACATAATTCTCTGGTGTTCCATCATTCATTCCATCATATGCTATGAGCCGTTCCATCATGGGGTTTGTACCATAGTTTGTTTAACCATTCACCATTGAAGGACACCTCATTTCCCCCCTCTCCCAGGTTTTGTCTTTTACGAATAAAGCTGTTATGAAATTTCATGTACAGGTTTTTATGTGAATCTGTATCTTCAGTTCTATGGGATAAATGCCTGGGATTGTAATTTTAATTGTTGACTTGTATGATAGTTGCGTGTTTGATTTTTGAAGGAACTATAAAACTTTTTCAGAGTGACTGTACCCTTTTACATTCCCACCAACAACGAATGAGTGATCCAGTTCCTTTGAATCTTCCCCAGCATTTGTGTTGTCACTATTTTTATGTTTATTTTTCATTCTGATAGGTATGTAGTGATATTTCATTGTTGTTTTCATTTGCCTTTGACATCCTTTCATGTGCTTATTGACATCTGTATATTATCTTCACTGAAATGTGTATTCATGTGTTTTGGTCATTTTCTAAGTGGATGGTTTTTTTTTTTTTTTTTACTGTTGAGTTTTGAGAGTTCTTTATATAGTTTCTCTCATACTGTTTATTATCTTTTCATTATCTTAATGGGTTTTGCAGGATAAAAGTTTTTTATTTGGATAAAGTCCAATATATCCATTTTTTTATGGATTGTGTATTTTGTATCAAGTCTAAAACTCATTACCTAACCCTAGATCCTGAACATTTTATTTTAAATGTTTATAGTTTTCTAAAAGTTTTAGCTTTATACTTAACATCTAAATTCATGATCCATATGGCATTAATCTTAATAATAAATGTGAGTTGTGGGTCAAGGTTAAATTTTGTGCTTGTGGATGTCCAATTGCTCCAGCAGCATTTGTTAAATTATGATATCCATTAAAATTTTTTTGCTCCTTTATCAAAAATCAGTTGGGTGTGTGTGAGTCGGTTTTGGGATCCCTTTTTATACTCCATTAATCTGTGTATCTGTTCCATCACCAATATCATGCTTGAAATCTGGTAGACCAATTCCTCCCACTCTTTTCTTGTTTTCTAAAGTTGCTTAGTTCCTTTGCTTTCCATTTAAATTTTAGAATAAGCTTGTCTATAAATACAAAAACTTTTTGTTGGAATTTTGATAAAATCTTACTAAATCTGTATATCAATCTGGGGAGAAGTGACATCTTTACTGTGTTATATATTCTGATCCATGAACACAACTGATTTATTTAGAATTCCATTTATTAGGAAATTTTTTGTTTCTTTCATCAGTGTTGTGTACTTTTCATCACACATGTCCTGTACATGTTTTGTTAAATTTACACCTAAGTATTTCTTTTTTGAGTAAATGTAAATGGTATTGTATTCTTAATTTTGGTGTCCATATGGTTATTCTAGTGCATAGAAAATAATTGATTTTTGTATGTTTATTTTGTAACTTGCAACCTTGATGAACTCATGTATTAGTTTAAAAAAATTTTTTGTGAATTCCTTTGGATTTTCTACATAGACAGTCATGTCACCTGCAAATAAAAGCAGTTTCATTTCTTCTTTTATTATCTGTATGCCTATTATTCCCTGTTTATGCTTTATTGCACTGGGTAGAGCCTCTAGCACAGTGCCAAATCAGGGTGGTGAGAATGGGCATTCTTGTTCCCAGTTTTAGGAGGAAAGTATGCAGTCTTTCATCAAAAATATAATCTTAGCTGTAGAGATTTTTTTAGATGTTCTATATAAAAGTGAGGAAGTTTAGCTCTATAACCTTTTTTTCAGAGTTTTCTCATGAATGATTACTGAGTTTTGTTAAAATTTTTTCTGCATAAATTGATATGATTATTAATGGTTTTTCTACTTCAGCCTAAAATATGGTGAATAACACTGGTTGAGTTTTAAATATTGAACCAGCCTTGAATCCCTGGAAATAGACCCCACTTGACCATAGTTGTAATTCTTTTTATATATTGATGAATTTTATTGCTAATATTTTGTTAAGGGGTGTTACATTATATTTGTGAAAGATATTGGTCTGTAATTTTCCTTTTTCTTGGTACTGTCTTTTATGATTTTTCTATCAGAGTAATACTAACTTGATAAAATGAATTCAGAAATGTTCCCTCCTCCTGTATTTTCTGAAAGATATTGTGTATAATTAGTGTTGACTCTTCCTTAAATATTTTGTAGAATTTTCCAGTGAAAACATCTAGACCCAATCGCTTCTTGGCCTTTTGGCTAAGATCAAGTGAAAACATCTAGACCTAGAGATTTCTTTTGGGAGGAATTTTTAATTTATGAGTTAAATTTCCTTAAGAATTATAATTATTCAAATTACCTATATCATATTGGGAGAACTGTTGTAGTTTGTGTGTTTTGAGGAAGTGTTCTATTTCATCTAAAATGTCAAATTATATGTGTAGAGTTGTTCACAGTATTCCTTTATTACCCTTTTGATGTCTACAGGATCTGTAGTGATTTCCCCTATGTCATTTCTAATATTGGTAATTTATGTTTTATTTTTGTTTCCCGTTCTCTTTCTCACTGTGCTTTTAGCTGAGTATTTTCTAATCAACCTGTCTTCCAGTTTCCTGTCTACTCTTCATTTGTGTCCAACCTGCTATTTATTAATTGTAGTTGATTTTTTTTCGACTCTAAAATCAATATTTGATATTTCCTATGGACTTCAGTTCTCTCATAAATATTCTGTCTCTAATATCTAGTTTATATGTGGATGTATTTCTATTTTCTGTGCTTTTTTTGGTTCTCTGTTTTGGTATGCCTAGTAATTTTTTAATTGAATGCCAGATATTGTGTATGAAAATTACATAGACTCTACTTGAGATTATCTTCTCCAGAGGAGGCTTAATTTAATTCCTGAAAGGCAGTGAGATTAAGGGAGGATCTAAATCCAATCGGGGATTTAAGTGATTTGAGACTGTGTTGAAATTTTTATAAGAACTGATCTATACCTTACTGTTACTCTTAGGGTATAGACCTTCAGGAGCCCCACTGAAAGCTTGAGGATTTACCAATGCATTCCATAACTTATAAATCTAAAATGCCTTAAAGGGAAAAGGGGTATGGAATGTTTGGCTCAATTCAGTGCATTTCCATCCTTCTAGGGGCTTATCCCACAAATGTTGATTGCTATTTTAGATATCTAATACCTTCAAAGAGGTGATTTCTTATTTATTTAATCCATTTTTTTTTTTATTTTCACAGAGGGAGGTTTTTTTCTGCTTTAAGCAATAAAATCTATAAGTGGAAATACTTACGGATCTCTTTAAGATAGATTGGGGCAGCTGGGTGGCTCAGTCGGTTAAGCATCTGCCTTTGGTTCAGGTCATGATCCCAGGGTCCTGGGCAAGGAGACTGCTTCTCCCTCTCCTCCACATTCATGCTTTCTCTTGCTATCTCTTTCTCTCTCTCTCAAATAAATAAATAAAATCTTTAAAAACAAAAGAAAGATAAGAAAACCTATACTATGTTGCCTGTGTTTTCTCAGTGAAGTAGGAATCTATGTCATAGACTATGAAGTGAGAGAGCTTGGAATTGAATGATAGAATAGAGTGCTTAAAGAGAATGACAAATGTTTGAAATAATCATTATAAGAAACTTGAAAGGGATGAGAACCAAGTAAAATTATTTGTTCCTTTTCCCAACATATGTTGTAGATGATTTCTTTTGTAGATAAACTGACCAAAGCTATTTCCTCATCCTAGGTGACCTACTGAAATACTTAATGGAAAATGAAGATTGTGTCCACTTATGCATTGTTGCCTTTTCTATTGAGGTGAAGACAAATAAAATAATTCTTACTGGTCTTTTCAACAATCAAGCCTATCATTCACCATCTCTGACCCTGGCAATATTAGACAACATTCTTCTCATGACAATTGCTGGCTCTAATGCTTCCATAACAGTCTTCAATAAACCTCAGCCACACTCTAAGTATAAAAAACAAAGTGGAACGTATGTTATTCTTTTAATTAAAATTTGATTTTTTTTTATTTTTTAATTAACATATAATGTATTATTTGTTTCAGGGGTACAGGTCTGTGATTTAGTCTTACACAATTCACAGTGCTCACCATAGTACCTACCCTCCCCAATGTCCATCACCCAGCCACCCCATCCCTCCCACCCCCCTCCACTCCAGCAAACCTCAGTTTGTTTCCTGAATTTAAGAGTCTCTTATGGTTTTTTTCCCTCTCTGGTTTCATCTTGTTTCATTTTTCCCTCCCTTCCCCTATGATCCTCTGTCTTGTTTCTCAAATTCCTCATATCAGTGAGATCATATGATACTTGTCTTTCTCTGATTGAATTATTTCGCTTAGCATAATACCCTCTAGTTCCATCCACATCATTGCAAATGACAAGATTTCCTTTTTTGATGGCTGCATAATATTCCATTGTCTATATATACCACATCTTCTTTATCCATTCATCTGTTGATGGACATCTAGGCTCTTTCCATAGTTTGGCTATTGTGGACCTTGCTGCTATAAACATTGGGGTGCACGTGCCCCTTTGGATCACTACATTTATATCTTTGGGATAAATACCAAGTAGTGCAATTGCTGGATTGTAAGGTAGCTCTATTTTCAACTTTTTGAAGAACCTCCATCCTGTTTTCCAGAGTGGCTGCATCAGCTTGCATTCCCACCAACAGTGTAGGAGGGTTCCCATTCTCTGCATCCTCGCCAACATCTGTAGTTTCCTGACTTCTTATGAAATTTGATATTTTTTAAGGATTTATTTATTTATTTGAGAGAGAGAGAGAGAGCAAGAACAGAAGCAAGGGGGAGGGTCCGGGGAGAGGGAGAAGCAGACTCCCTGCCTCAGGGCTAGATCCCAGGGCCCCGGGATCATGACCTGAGCCAAAGGCAGATGCTTAACCAACTGAACCACCTAGGTGCCCCTAAAATTTTATATTTTAAATGCATCTCTCCTATATGATTACATTTACATGATTAAAAATAGCTATTGAGAGAAATTTATGTTTTCTGCTGTATTGATTTCCTGATATATCTACTTTTGTTCCTTCTTCTGCAGATTATTGGATGGATTCCAGGTGGCCTTATATATACATTTTGGCATGGCTCTTTTAATCAGTGGCTTTTCTCTCCTGACGGTGACTGAACGAGTCACTAAAGCAAAGCACATCCAATTTCTGAGTGGGGTTTATGTCCCTGTGTACTGGCTTTCTGCTCTACTGTGGGATTTCATCATCTTCTTCATTACCTGCTGCTTACTACTCGTAAGTGTTAGATACAGTTTGTTGAGGGCTCGTTTTCCTTCTGTACCCCCTGGAAAATTCCTATTTTCTTATTATGTAACTCGAAATATAACTGTATTTGGAAATAGGGCCTTCAAAGAGGTGGTTACGTTAAAATGAAGTAGTTAGGGTAGGCCCTAATCCATTCTGACTGGTCTGCTTTTTAAGAAGAGGATATTTGAACATACAAAAAGATACAAGGAGTGTGCATACACATGGTAAAGACTATGTGAGGACATAGCCAAAAGGTGGATATTTGCAAGCCAAGGAGAGAGACCTCAGAAAAACCAACCCTAAGAGAAGATAGTGGCAGGGTAGGAGGATGCTAGGCTCATCTCCTCCCAAGAACACAACTAGATAACTGTCAAATAATTCTAAATACTCCAGAAATCAACCTGAAGACTGACAGAACAAACTCCACAACTAAAGGGAGAGAAGAAACCACACCATAGAAGGTAGGAAGTGTGGAGACTGGTTTAGGGGAGAAACAGACCACTAATGCAGTGGAGGGGAGGGAGTTGTGGTCACAGAGAAGGGTGAGAGAGTAGAGGATAAGGGAATGCACAAGGGGAGCATTTCCCCAAAGCCACTGCTGGGAAAATGAGAAGGTATGATTTTTTGAGTTCCTACAACCATTAGGGCTTAAAGCCTGGAGTTTTACAGGTCAGCAGGTTTGGCTAGGATAGAGCTGTGGAGGTACTATGCTGCTCCTGGAAAGAAGACAGGCGAACAATCCAGAGGCAGACAGCATGGAAACAGTGATCTGAAAAACACTTGGGACACACAGGCAGCAGATTATTTGTTATTCTCAGAGTGCTTCCCTGAAAGGCAGCATTCACAGAGACACCTCTCTAGGAGGCAAACGAGCTGGCTGGTATTATTTCGCCCCCCTGCCCCTCATCAAAAATACACAACCACCTTCAGGAAGCAGTGCAGCACCTACACAGGCTGCCTAACTTGCTTACAATAAGTCCCACAGCCCCGTGCTGTGGTGGGACTGCCCTTCTCAGTCAAGCATGTCTCAGTCCCAGTGCAGTGGGCCCTTTGCCCAGAAGACTAGCAGAAACCCCTGACCACACTACATCTCCCAACCAAAGAGTTCTGCTGGGCTTCAGTTCTAGTGGAAGTAATATCAGGTCTCATTTAATAAGCAGACTAAAGCACACCTAGTTAAAACTATCCACATTCTGGCCAAGGACCAAATACTACCCACTGCAGACAAGGAGAGCTTCTGCAGACACCTGGCCTGAAGGATAGAGCAGGCAAAACACAATAGCAGAACACACACAGCACACACCAGAGACACTGAAGTACCAGGCTCTGGACACTACATGACTTCTTCTTCATAAAGGCATTTACTCTCAGGAGCAGGAAACATAACTGGCTTTTCTAACACAAAGAAAAAGGCAATGACTTAGACAAAAGGCCAAGATGGAGGAATTCATCCCAAATGAAAGAACAAGATAAGAGATCACAGCCAGATATCTAAGTGAAACAGATGTAAGTAACATGCCTGATGGAGAATTTAAAGCAACAATCAACTTGGTTAGATTTTAGTTCTTTTATTTCTCCAGAAAGGGATTCTTTAGTGTCTTCTATGCTTTTTTCAAACCCAGATGGGATCTTTATAAATCATTATTCAGAACTCTAGTTCCAACATCTTACTAATGTCCATATTGATTAGGTCCCTGACAGTCAGTATTGCCTCTCCTTCTCTCTTTTGAGGTGAGTTTTTCCATCTTGTCATTCTGTCCAGAGAATAATAGATGAATGAGAGAGCAAAATACTAAAATGGCAACAACAATCCCAGAGAGATATACACTAAACAAATCAGAAGAGATCCGAAACTGGGGGTGGGGGTGGGGGGGAGGTGAGAGAGAGAGAATATAATCAGACGGGTGAGCGAATAGAGCAATACACTATCTCCTGAGTGCATTTTGGTCAGTTTGTTAGAGGAAACTACACCTCAAAATTGTAAAGAAAGAAAAACTTATATATGTACAAAAATAAAATGAAATGCAATGAAAGGATAGAATGTAACTGTGAAGATGAAAATTAAAAAAGACTTTAACAAAACAAAACAAAAAAAGAGAATATGATCAGGCGGGTGAACAGAACAGAGCCATACACTAGATTTTGGGTGTATTTTGGTCTGGTAGAAGAAATTGTATCCCAAAATTTTAAAGAAAGAAAAACTTAGGTATATACAAAAATAAGATTAAATATAATGAAGGGATAGAATGTGACTATAAAAATGAAAATTAAAAAAAGATTTTAAAAAAAGGAGTTGATAAAATAACTTGATTGAAAAAGAAAAGAAAACTAAAATTAAAATTAAAAAAATTAAAGTTGAAAGACTAAAGAATCATGGGAAAAAAGACATGAGTTCTAGGTGTATATTCCCCTAGTGCTGGAGTTTTGCAGTTCTCATTGATGGGTGAACTTGGTCTTGGCTGGATGTGCTTGTTGGTCTTCTGCGGGGAGGGGCCTGTTGCATTGATTCTCAAATGTTTTTGCACCAGGCGGAATTGCACCACCCTTGCCAGGGGCCCAGGCTAAGTAATCTACTCCAGTTTGCTCGATGTGCTTTTGTTTTCTGAAGGCTTTCCGCACAGCTTTAAAGGATGAGAATGAAAATGGTGGCCTCCAAATCTCTGGCCTTGTGGAAATTCACAGTGCCTGGATAGATAAAACCTGACTTATATATGCCTACCTGGATGAGACTAATTTGAAAAGCAAAGGAGGACTGCCCAGAACGCTGGGCCTCCTCTGAAGTTTCTTGGCTGAACTCGGCCGGATTCTTACTGCACCTCAATTAGTCTCATCTTTGAGCAGGGGCCCGACTGTGCCACAGATCATGGTTTATGGCAACCCCAAGCTGAGAGCCCACTCCTGGGCTCACTTGTTGCAGCCAGCTTCCCTGATCCAATATCTGGGAGCTCTGCCCCCAATCAAAAGACACAGGGTATCAGATTGGATAAAAAAGCGAGACCCATCAATATACTGTCTGCAAGAGACTCATTTTAGACCCAAAGACACCCCCAGATTTAAACTGAGGGAATGGAAAACCATTTATCATACTAATGGACATAATAAGAAAGCTGGGGTGGCAATCCTTATATCAGACAAATTAGATTTTAACATGAAGACTGTAATAAGAGATGAGGAAGGACACTATATCATAATTAAATGGTCAACCAAACAAGTAGCTCTAAAAATTGTAAATATTTATGCCCCTAACATGGGAGCAGCCAATTATATAAACCATTAATAATAAAATCAAAGAAACACATCGATAATAATACAATAACAGTAGGGGACTTTAACACCCCCCTCACTGCAATGGACAGATCATCTAAGCAGAAGATCAACAAGGAAATAAGGGCTTTGAATGACACACTGGACCAGATGGACTTCACAGATATATTCAGAACATTCCATCCCAAAGCCACAGATTACACATTCTTCTCTAGTGCACATAGAACATTCTCCAGAATAGATCACATCCTGGGTCATAAATCAGGTCTCAACCAGTACCAAAAGACTGGGATCATCCCCTGCATATATTCAGACGACAATGCTTTGAAACTGGAACTCAATCACAAGAGGAAAGTTGGAAAGAACTCAAATAGTTGGAGGCTAAAGAGCATCCTACTAAAGAATGAATGGGTCAACACAGGAAATTAAATAAGAATTTAAAAAATTCATGGAAACCAATGAAAATGAAAACACAACTGTTCAAAACCTTTGGGATACAGCAAAGGTGGTCCTAAGAGGGAAGTATATACCACTACAAGCCTTTCTTAAGAAACAAGAAAGGTCTCAAATACACAACCTAACCCTACACCCAAAGGAGCTGGAGAAAGAACAGCAAATACAGCCTAAACCCAGCAGGAGAAGAGAAATAATAAAGATTAGAGAAGAAATCAATGAAATAGAAACCTAAAGGACAGTAGAACAGATCAACGAAACTAGGACCGGGTTCTTTGAAAGAATTAATAAGATCGACGAGCCCCTAGCCAGACTTATCAAAAAGAAAAGAGAAAGGACCAAATAAATAAAATCATGAATGAAAGAGGAGGGGTCACAACCAAAACCAAAAAAATACAAACAATTATAAGAACATATTATGAGCAACTATATGGCAACAAATTAGACAATCTGGAAGAAATGGATGCATTCCTAGAGACATATAAACTACCAAAACTGAACCAGGAAGCAATAGAAAACCTGAACAGACCCATAACCAGCTAGGAAATTGAAGCAGTAATCAAAAATCTCCCAACAAACAAGAGCCCAGGGCCAGAGGGCTTCCCAGGGGAATTCTACAAAACATTTAAAGGAGAATTAATAAAAGTTCTTCTGAAGCTGTTTCAAAAAAATAGAAATGGAAGGAAAACTTCCAAACTCTTTTTCTGAAGCCAGCATTACCTTGATCCCAAAACCAGACAAGTACCAGACCAAAAAAGGAGAATTAACAGACCAATATCCCTGATGAACATGGATACCAAAATTCTCACCAATAGGATCCAACACTGCATTAAAAGGATTATTCACTACGACCAAGTGGTATTTATTCCTGGGCTTCCAGGGTGGTTCAATATCTGCAAATCAATTAACGTGATAGATCACATAAATAAAAGGAAGGACAAGAACCATATGATCCTCTCAATAGATGCAGAAAAATCATTTGACAACATACAGCATCCTTTCTTGATTAAAACTCCTCACAGTGTAGGGATAGAGGGTACATACCTCAATATCATAAAAGTCTTCTATGAAAAACCCACAGAGAATATCATTCTCAATGGGGAAAAACTGAGAGCTTTTCCCCTAAGGTCAGGAACATGGCAGCGATGTTCACTCTCACCACTGCTGTTCAACACAGTACTAGAAGTTCTAGCATCAGCAATCAGACAACAAAAAGAAATAAAAAGCATCTGAATCAGCAAAGAAAAGCTCAAACTCTCGCTCTTTGCAGATGACATGATACTCTATATGGAAAACCCAAAGACTCCACCCCAAAAGTGCTAGAACTCATACAGAATTCGGTAAAGTGGCAGGTTATAGAGTCAATCCACATAAATCAGTTGCATTTCTACACACCAACAATGAGACAGAAGAAAGAGAAATTAAGGAGCCAACCCCATTTACAATTACACCCCAAACCATAAGCGACCTAGGAATAAATCTAATCAAAGAGGCAAAGGATCTGTACTCAGAAAACTATAGAGCAATCATGAAAGAAATTGAGGAAGACACAAAGAAATGGAAAAACATTCCATATTCATGGATTGGAAGAACAAATATTGTGAAAATGTCTATGCTACCTAGAGCAATCTACACATTCAATGCAATCCCTATCAAAATACCATTAAGTTTTTCCACAGAACTGGAACAAACAATCCTAAAATTTGTATGGAACCAGAAAAGACCCTGAATAGCCAAAGGAATGTTGAAAAAGTAAACCAAAGCTGGTGGCATCACAATCCCGGATTTCAAGCTCTATGACAAAGCTGTAATCATCAAGAGAGTATGGTACTGGCATAAAAACAGACATATAGATCTATGGAACAGAATAGAGAACCCAGAAATGGACCCTCAACTCTATAGTCAACTAATCTTTGACAAAGCAGGAAAGAATATCCAATGGAAAAAGGACAGTCTCTTCAACAAATGGTGTTGGGAAAATTGGACAGCCCACATGCAGAAGAATAAAACTGGACCATTTCCTTACACCATACACAAAAATAGACTCAAAATGGATGGAAGACCTGTCTCCAAGGGCAAGGGAAAAAAGGCAAAATGAACTATTGGGACTTCATCAAGATAAAAAGCTTTTGCACAGCAAAGGAAACAGTTGGCAAAACCAAGACAATGGACAGAATGGGAGAAGATATTTGCCAAAGACATATCAGATAAAGGGCTGGTATCCAAAACCTATAAAGAACTTATCAAACTCAACACCCAAAGAACAAATAATCCGATCAAGAAATGGGCAGAAGACATGAACACACATTTGTGCAAAAAAGACATCTAAATGGCCAACAGACACATGAAAAAGTGCTCAACATCCCTAGCCATCACGGAAATACAAATCAAAACCACAATGAGATACCAACTTACACCAGTTAGAATGGTAAAAATTAACAAGACAGGAAACAACAAATGTTGGCGAGGATGTGGAGAAAGAGAAACCCTCTTACACTGTTGTGGGAATGCAAGCTGGTGCAGCCACTCTGGAAAACAGTAAGGAGGTTCCTCAAAAAGTTGAAAATAGAGCTACCCTACGATCCAGGAATTGCGCTACTGGGTATTTACCCCAAAGATACAAATGTAGTGATCCAAAGGGGCACCTGCACCCCAATGTTTATAGCAGCAATGTCCACAATAGCCAAACTATGGAAAGAGCTTAGATGTCCATCGACAGGTGAATGGATATAAGAAGATGTGGTGTATACATATATATATATATATATATATATATATACACACACACACAATGGAATATTATGCAGCCATCAAAAAATTGAAATCTTGCCATTTGCAACGATGTGGATGGAACTAAGAGGGTATTATGCTAAGCGAAATAAGTCAGTCAGAGAAAGATAATTATCATGTGATCTCACTGATATGTAGAATTTAAGAAACAAGGCAGAGGATCATAGGGGAAGAGAGGAAAAAATGAAACAAGACAAAACCAGAGAGGGAGACAAACCATAAAATACTCTTAATCTTAGGAAACAAACTAAGGGTTGCTGGATGGGAGAAGGGTGGGGGGATGGCGTAACTGGGTGATGGACACTGGGGAGGGTATGTGTTGTAATGAGCACTGGGTATTATATAAGACTGATGAATCACAGTCCTGTACCCCTGAAACAAATAATAGATTACATATTAATTAATTGAATTTAAATTAAAATATAAATAAATAAATAAATAAATAATAATAAAATATGGAGACCCACACTATGAGTGCATGTTATTAAATGACATATCTGTGTAACTGACAATATTGTAATATATATTGTGAATATGCAACTATCCATTAGATAAAGAATCCATACGACTGAAAATTTATTTTTTATTTTTACTTTTTTTATTAAAAGATTTTATTTATTTGAGAGATTGAGAGAGAGAGCACAAGCAGGGGGAGAGACAGAGGGAGAGGGAGAAGCAGGCTCTCCGCTGAGCAGGGAGCCTGATGCGGGGCTCGATCCTAGGCCCCCAGAATCATGACCTGAGTCGACGGCAGATGCTTAACTGACTGCACCACCCAGGCCCCCTGTGTTAAAATTTTTTTAAAGTTAAATAACAAGACAAAGAGTTTGTGCTTTAAATAAAAAATGATCACTAAAAAAAATTTTTTTAAATTAAAAAAACAATTACTAATACCATAAAAAAAATAAAGCAACAATCATAAGGATATTCACTGGGCTTGTATAAAGAGTGGAAGACATCAGGGAGACCCTTACCACAGAAATATAAGAGTTAAAAAAGAATCCATCAGAAATGAAGAATGCAATAACTGAGATTGAAAACAGGTTTGATGCAATGAACAGTAAGCTGGAAGAAGCAGAGGAATGAATTAGTGATATAGAAGACGAAATAATGGAAAATAAGCTGAACAAAAGAAAAAAGAATTATGGAACATAAAAATAGACTTAGGTAACTCAGTGACTCCATCAAATGTTACAACATTTGTTTTAGGAGTCCCAGAAGAAGAAGAAGAAGAAGAAGAAGAAGAGAGAAAAGGGGGCAGAAAATTTATGTGAGGAAATAATAGCTGAAAATTTCCCTTACCTGGAGAAGGAAACAGACATCCAAATCCAGGAGGCACAGAGAAGTCCCATCAAGATCAACAAAAGCAGGCCAATAAGATGTATTGTAATTAAATTTGCAAAATAGAGTGATAAGAAAAAATCTTTAAAACAGCAAGACAAAAGAAGTCCTTAACGTACAAGGGAAAACCCATAAGGCTAGCAGATCGAATCATGGCAAGCCAGAAGGAAGTGGCATGATAAATTCAACATGCTGAATGGGAAAAATCTGCAGCCAAGAATAGTCTGTCCAGCAAGGCTATCATTCAGAATAGAAGGAAAGATAAAGAGTTTCCCAAACAAGCAAAAACTAAAGAAGTTTGTGACCACTAAACCAGCCCTGCAAGAAATATTAAAGAGGATTCTTTGAGTGGAAAGAAAAGACCAAGAATGACAAAGCCAAGAAAGGACTAGAGGAAATCTCCAGAAACAACAGAACAAATAATAAAATAGCAATAAATATGTATCTATCGATAATTAAGCCCCAGAGTTGCTTGGGTGGATGTGATGGGAGTGGGGGAGTAGGATAGGGAGTAGGAGACCTGGTTCAAAGGTATGATAGGTAAGGTATAACCAGAGATAAAAATCTTTAGAGAAATAGGCTCTCTAGAGAAATAATCTTTCTGGGAAAGGTGAGAGTTAGCCTTATTGGGGGAAAGTATACTGACTTTGTTAATTAAAAAACCATTCCAGGGGCGTCTGGGTGGCTCGGTCGGTTGAGCGTCTGCCTTCAGCTCGGGTCATGATCCCAGGGACCTGGGATCGAGCCCCAGGTCGGGTTCCTTGCTCCACGGGGAGCCTGCTTCTCCCTCTCCCTTTGCCTCTCCCCCTGCTTGTGCTCTCTCTTGCTATCTCTGTCACTGTCTGTCTCTCTCTGTCAAATAAATAAATAAAATCTTCAAAAAATTTAAAAAAAATAAAAAACCATTCCAGGTAGAAAAAAAAATAAAGGGAATTATGGTGGTTCTACTCATTGGACTATCCTCTGGTGAAGTACAGGTAGAAGTATCTTACTTCATGCTCCTAGGTTGAAGTATTTTTTAGAGGCTAATTGATTTAATTAATGAATACTTCCATGCTACATAGCGATAGGACTTGCTCTCTCCTCTAAACATTCTGGCTTGCGTTATTTTTGACTTGCCCTTCACCTTGTCTTTATCTCTGTGCCCTCTGTGTTTCAGGGAGCATTCAAATTCTGCCGGTTGGATATTTACATCACAGATTACCATTTTCTGGACACAATGCTGATCTTCGTGCTATACGGCTGGTCTGCCATTCCCCTCATGTACCTGCTGAGCTTCTTGTTTACTAGAAGTACTTCTGCCTACATCAAACTTGTCCTATTCAACTACCTTTCAGGCATTTTCAGTCTCCTCATAGATGCCACACTTCAATTTGGTAAGAGTAAGGGCTTCACAAAGTTTCTCTTTACTCAGAAGGCAGGAGCAAATAAGTAAGTAGGAATGGACTAACAACATTAGTAGACAACAAAGTTCTAGGTTTTGGGAAAATCCTGTACTTGATGTCAGTTCATAAAATTATTTTTGAGTGCCTATGATATTCTGTGTGCTATGTTAGAGCTGGGATCCTCATGCTGAACTGATGGGGCTGGACGTGACCTACAAGTCCTTTGACAAGGTTCTTCTGCTCTATCCCCACCTCCAGTAACTCCATCACATGACTAAGGAATCTGTTTTGCAACAGATATGGGAAGTTTTAGGAACATCTGTCCTGAGACTCATTTGTCAGAGAGAGAGAATACAAAAAAGCAGCTTTCTTTTTAGAAGGACCGGCCTCAGAAAGTTCGAATAAATTCTATCTCAACTATATGAGGCCATTATTATCTTTAAAAGTGTTCCCCCTTGATGTTATGGCAGTTTGTAGTGAGGTGAAGAGAGGGAAGAGTGGAGGAGAAAATTGAGTTCTTGGGAGAGGCTGACAGTTTTGTTCAAGGAAGGTTTTATGGTGTGGCTTTTCTTCCCTAATTCAATGAAAAGGCACAAGATCATGAGCACCCTAACAAGATTTTCCAGGAAGAAAATCTCTATATGCATCTGACATACATATAATTATTTAAGCCAGTTTTCCTCCCTCCCAGGACTGGTTTCTACAGTATTCTTGAATTTGTATTTCCTCATTTTCCTTCTTTGATTTTGAGATTTGGGACGATCATCACTGGAATGGCCACTGTTGTAAATGGAGTTGTTGATTCACCCTCTAATGTGCATTTCAGTTGGCCTCAGCCCTTTCCCACATCCTCCTTTTCTGTTGTTGCTCCACAAACACTGGCTCCTGCCTTGTTCCCTTTGCCCTTCCCTGGTCACAAAAGAATAGTTCGTAATTTCCTTTGGGAATGAATATTTCCCATGCATAAGACTTAAGCTTATGCATAGCGGGTGAAAAAACTTGTTAACAGGTATGTCTTAGCACTCATTCTCACAAAGGGATACCCAAATTATGGAAAGCAAATGTTTGTACATTTTTGCACACTTGTCCAAAGAGTACTACTTTGTGATGTGAGGAAGACTCACCTGAAAGCATTTGAGTCTGTGAGCCCGAATCTAAAAGGAAATGATCATTTAAGGGACTAGAGAGAAATAGTTGTTTCAGAGTAAGAATAGGAATAAATTACTGTGTTAGAAAGTTTTTGAAAGACTTTTTTAGGAGGACTGTGTTGCAAAGAGTAATGCAGAATAGGATGAGAACAAAAAGGAAGCCAGTAGATTTGGCAATTAGAAAGTCAAAGGAGACTTCCACTTTTGAGCAGCAGAACAAACACTATGATACTGTGCCAAAAATAATGAACTGAGGAGAAAGTACAGAATTGGCAGAGGCCAACAATAAAATGAAAGCAAGTGTCCTTTAAGATAAGCAAGCATCAAAGGTAGCTTTGATTTGAGGTTACTGAGAGCATCTTTTGACCTTAATTTTCCATTTTATAAGTTGTGAGGAACATAGAGGTCAAAATAAAAAGCATAAAGGTACAACAAAGGTGTAATATCTTCCTCTTTAAAATTTGAAGTTCAAAGGGTTATGTCTTCATTATAAGGGTGAACAAAACTAAGGCCGCAATAGGACACAGAAAGGAAATTTGTAAGGGTTGAATTTGGCACTGAAATGAGGAATAATAATTTCCCTTTGGACTTTGTAAACACATGTAACTATTCATACTGGCTTGTGTCCTGACATCATAGAACCTATGTAAGCTAAAAAACATAACCTGATAATTTATTTTAAATAATCTCAGTTGGTTGTGCTCTCAGGTGAGTGGCAAAGGGATACATAATTCCTCTACTTTAAAGTATTCCCATAGTTAAATTTGCTAGAGAACTTTGAAATCAAATAAAAGAAGAAAGAAAGAAAAAAGAAGAAAAAAACAAGGTCTTAAGAGCCCGTGCTAGCAGAAACCACAAATTGTAGAATCAGAATCAGACCTGCAAAATTAAGATTTGGGGATTTTTAGAATGATATAAAACATGTATGTTTAAAATATTTAACTTGTAACAGAGTCTTAGGAATATGAGCAAATAATAGAATATAAATAATAGAACATGTATTCATGTATGTTATATATATATGCATACAATGTAAATATATATGTTTAAATTATTAATATGTATAATGTGCAATTAATATGCATAAATATGTATGTTTAATATATTTAAATTGTAATAGAGTGTCTTGGGAATATAAGCAAATAATGGAATATATATAATAGAATATATAATAAATAATAGAACATATATACATATATATGCATATGCTACATATGTACATATATGTATATATATGCATAATATATATATAGACAGAGAGAGAACAAGTAAATTTGAAAAAGATCCAAATAGAATCCTGAGAAATGTTAAGATTTAGTAATAATTTAATTTAAGAACTCAATATACGTAGAAGTATCACCGTATAGATGGGCATTGTTTTTAATCCATTCCATCACCCTATGTTTTTTGATTGGAGCATTTGGCCCATTTACATTCAAAGTAATTATTGAAAGATATGTATTTATTGCCATTTTATTACTTGCTTTATTGTTGTTTCTGAAGTTTTTTCTGATCTTTTCTTGTCTTTCATGTTTTGCTGATTTTCTTTAGTGATGTATTTAGAGTTCTTTCTCTTCATTCTTTACATATTTATTAGTGGTTTTCAATTTGTGGTTACCATTAGGTTTGTATATAACCTGTCCTGCATATAGCAGTCTATATTAAGTTGATGGTCATTTAAGTTTGAACTCATTCTTTTCTCCCCTCCTCCCCACATTTTAGGTATATATTATTATATCTTATATCCCTTTTTGTGAACTTAAATGCAATTTAAAATTTAGCTCCACAGCCACATTAGCCACATTTCAAGTGCTCAGTAGTCTGATGTGTGTACTGGTGCAGCTATAGGGCTATTCCGTATTCATAAAAAGATAGTGCTGGTGTATATTGTGCCATCTTTGGCATCTGTTCATTTGGCCAATAGCCCGAATTTTTCAATCTGGATCAATTACTTGTCTCTTTATCAGTTTAAAATCTATACTGGACAGAATCACCATGGCTTGGACACTTGAAGTTTCACTTCTTGGCCATCTCTCTTTGCCCAAAGTGTCTTACAGGAAATTTCTGTTTAGACTAGCCTTTTATCTTCTTTCTAAAAAACTGAATTCATGATCAGAATTCCATAATGTCAATTTCATAAATTAAGCATGTTCATATCTCCAGGAATTTAGTCTCTAATAACTGTTCATATTAAATGCATTCTTGAGAGAGAGAGTAGTTATCTATCAGCTGGTTCCCTTGAAGATTTTTCTACTCTCAAACATGTCATAATTTCCCTATCTGTTCCCTACTGTTGAATTCTAGGCTGTATCTCCAACCTCTACTTTACTCCCTTACTTGACCAATTAAGATTAGAAATATAAAAAATAGTGGTGGTTTCCTATCCATATCAGGTGCCAGGAAGTCTAATCCCATGGACACCCACTTCACCAAAGAGACTTTTCAGAACTCTGCAATTATCAACACAAAGTGTGTCACTGGATGTCAATTGGAACAAACTTATTGGGAAGTAATTAGTGTTCTTCAAATATAATAATTTTAATTATTATTTTTAATAATTCTCTGAACTTGGTTTGACCATCCTTGGGGGATTTGTTGTCCTGGGGATAGTTCATTTCCTATAATGAAATCTAATCTTATCATCTTTTTTAGAAGTTCAACATAAGATGTCAAAATCCACGAGAGCCTTCATACTTAATTCATTACTGTTCTTTCCCAATTACAACTTTGCGAAGTGTATCAGTGACTATTTTACTTTCTACCAGATAAAGAAATGGTGCTCTGGAAATAAGCCTCCTATCTACCTAAACTGTAGTAAAGAAAGTAAGTATTATTAACCTTAAACATAAAACTGCCAGTAATTTTACCAGCAAAAATGGATTAATTGGAGAATGACAGAGAATTGCAATGCAGAACAAGCAAGTTACAGCAAACCATAGGCAAATCTCACAAACATTATTTTAGAGAGGAATATTATTTAGGAGGCGGGAGGAAGATGAGAGGGACTGTTTGAACAAAACTCCATTAGAGAGAAGCAAAAGTTCAGGGTGATGACTGTTTCTCATTGGCTGAGTTGCAGGGTAGTCAATTTCTTATAGGAGACGCAATGTACATTTTTGTTGTTGTTGTTGGGGCCTGTAATCATGATTCTTTCCTGTTGAGGATTCTTTTTTTGGATCTATGATTGACAATTCTTCTTGTCATTAACAACTGGTAGGGTGTGAGAGTTCCCCCTGCTAGCCTCCTGACTCCACTTTAGTGAGGCTTCCCTTTATTAATTTTCCCAGGATTCTTGGGGTCCCTAAGCCTAAGAAATTAGTTTCAGGCTTAGCCCATGAGAAACGTGGGGAATCAGCCCTTATTTCAAAAGAGAGAGTCAGGACACATGTTCAGTACATACATCATTTTGTAAGACTGGGGGAAAACCTTTGTAAATATAATAAAACCTCAAAAGCAAAGCCAAGGTAACTTAAAGTAGTCATCAGATATAAAAATAAGAGCTACTAATAATCAACCACCTAGTAACTACTTACATTATTTTAAATTTTCACAACCTCAAGTTCTCAGTTTTTATACTCATTTCGAGGAAGAGGACTGTGTGCCCTATGCCACACAGCTTTTATGGTCCAGAACTGGGATTCACAGCTTATGTTCCCTCGTTGCATAATGTATTTCATCTTTGGAAAAGAACCTCCAGGGGAAGAATTTGTATGATATTTAGTTTTGTTATCTCCCACCACCTTCACCACTCATAATCACCCAAACTCACCTGCCCACAACCTTTTTGAAGGAATGGGTGAAATCTATTCTCCAGCATTTAATATAGTATCTGCATATAGAGGAACTCAACTGTTTTGTGCATTTTGTTTTGTTTTGTTTTAGATAATTAAGTAACGGTCAGGATATGGTGATTTGGGTGGTAAAGAGGTGTACAATAGAGAAAAGAGCCAGAAAGGAAAGTAAGAGAAAGGCACACAGTACTGCAGTTTTGTTGAAAAGGGTAAACATTCATTTTAACTTTAGAAATCCTCATGGTGACACTGTATCATTTATTAGGTAATTTTGAAAATATCTTACTTTGGTGAGAGTGGGCAGAGTGAGAAGGAATACTTAGTAAGCCAGATCTTACCTAGAACGGTAGTCGATGACCTCAGAGGGAAGCTCAGTGTTCAGAACTATAAACTGTATGACAGTAAATTTTAGGGGATGAGCTGAGGTAGAAAAAAATGGAAGAGAAACATTTCAGGTAAAATACAGTGACATGGAAAATCAGATATTATCGAGTCTCCATAGAAACAGGAAATATTTTGTACGGCAATGTAGAAGGGTTCCAGTTTCTCTATATCCTCTCCAACAATTGTTATTTTCCATTTTTTAAAATTATATAGCCTTTCTAGTAGGTATGGAGTTGTATCACATTATTGTTTCAATTTGCATTTCTCTAATGTTACCAGTGATGTTGAGCATCTTTTCATGTACCTGTTGTCCATTTGTATATCTTCATAGAAATGTCTCTTCAAGTTCTTTGCCCATTTGAAACTGGGTTATTTGTCCTTATGTGTTCTGGAAAGTAGACCCTTCTTTGGTATATGGCTTCTAAACATTTTCTCCCATTTTGAGGGCTGTCTTCACTTTCTTACTAGTGTCCTTTGATACATGGTAGTGTTTCATTTCGATGAAGTCCAGTTTATCCATTGTTTCTTTGGTTGTTTGTACACTTTATGTGTCAAAGAAATCATTGCCTAATCAAAAGTCACAGAGACTTACTCAATGTGTTCTCCTAAGAGGTTTATAGTTTTAGCTGTTATATTCAGATTGTTGATCCTTTTGTAGTTGACTTCTATATATGGTGTGAGACAGGGGTCCAGCACCATTTGTTTAAAAGACTATTCATTTCCCCATTTAATTAACTTGGCACTCTTGTTGAAACCAGTTGACCTCAGAAATACGGTTGTTTTTTTTTTAAAATATATTCAGAGCACAGAATTTATTGAACAGAATACGGAGACAGCTAGTACAAAAGCTTATGCCTTGGCAGGGCAGGCTTCATCAGGCCGACACGGCTGAACATGTTGAGAACACGCTCTGAATGGCTCTTTCGATCTGGACACTGCAGAGATACATCTCCTTCCCTCCGGGAAATGTAAAGTCAGCCATAAAACCATGAATTTATTACATATCAGATAACCAGAATGGATGATGGTAAAGAGTCCTTTCCTGCACCAACTTTTTAAATGAATTCTCTGTCAAAACAGGAAATACAACTTAAAATACAGAAAAGAAAAATTATTAAAACGATAGCATTCTAAGACATCTCTTAAAAGACTCAATCCCCAAAATATTAATGTACATTGAAGTCAGAATAAAAACACACACCACAAACTGCAGAGATTTTTTTTTTTTTTCCCCAAGACAGGGAGAAAGCTTAAAGCAGAGGGGGACAGCGCGCACCATTGAAATGACTTCTTTACTCACAAAGGAGAGAGGACGTTAAGGGAACATTTAAATAGATCATTCTGAGTTTCTTATAGGAAGTTCCAAATGGCAGCAGTTTATAAATTCGTAAAAAAGGAAACGCTAGCAGCAGAAATGAGAACCAAATGTACTTTGCAGTCTGCTCTCTACATATAAGCTTGAATCACTTTACTGAGGCTGCTTACGAATGAAACGCACAAACACAAATCACTCCTGTTGATTAATTCCTCAGCATCTCCTGCAGTATCTTAACATATTACAGAAGGTAAACTGATAAATGTTTGCTAAATGCGTGAACGCTGGGGGCAAGCAGTTCTTGTACACATGGTCTCAGGATTACAGACAATAAATTCTGACCTCTGAATCCAACTAGAAGAGTCAAGGGAAAAACCTCGTTTTAAATGAATGCCGCAGTGGAGGGTAGCTGAATGTAGTTGGCTTCTAAAGTACAAAAGAAAGATGGGAATGCAGGCGTCAGGTTCCTACAAAGAACCAGACCTTTTCGTATCA
Organism: Phoca vitulina; assembly: GCF_004348235.1. NCBI lineage: Eukaryota > Metazoa > Chordata > Mammalia > Carnivora > Phocidae > Phoca > Phoca vitulina. The sequence continues at coordinate 746,625 of NW_022589793.1, forward strand.
CATGAAAAACCACTGAGTTGACGTGAGAAACATGCATGCTAGTTTATCATTGTTTTAAGTCACAAAAAGCTATGCATTCTTGTTAGCACTAAGCCTTAATGAAACTGTGTTGAGCTATCAGATTTGTCTACCCTAGTTGGCATGTACTGAAGGGAATCAAAAAGTAAACGGGACCCTGTTCCGCTGGGGCCGGCCGCGGTGCTCAGAAATACGGTTTTATTTCTGAACTCTCAATTATAGTTCATTGATCTGTATGTCTGTCCTTGATTCAGTATCACCCCCATCTTGATTAATTTAGCTTTGTAGTACATTTTGATATTGGAATTTGGCTATGTCTTGACATTTATTTTGCAATTCTTTATACATTTAAGAATTACCTTTTTTGGGGATGCCTGGGTGGCTCAGTCGATTAAGTATCTGCCTTCAACTCAGGTCATGATCCCGGGGTTCTGGGATTGAGTTCCGCACTGGGCTCCCTGCTCAGAGGGGAGCCTGCTTCTCCCTCTGTCTGCCACTCCCCCTGCTTGTGCTCTCTCTCTCTCTCTCTGGCAAATGAATAAATAAAATCTTAAAAATTAAAAAAACAAATTAAAAAAATTTTTTAAAGAATTACCTTTTTTAACACACATAAGAAAACAAACCTAGTAGGAGTTTTATTGACATTGCTTTAATTCTGTAGAAAATTTTTGAAAGATTTATTATTTTTACAATTTTGAGTTTACAATCTGTGGACTTGGTACATTCCTTTGCTTATTTAGTTGTAGGCATCCATCTATTTACTTTGGTCTTCTTCATTTTTATTTAATACTAATTAATTGTTATTGCTTTAGAGGTATTATAGATAGGTTGTTAGCTTTATTCCTACGTATCTTTTGATGTTCTTATAAATAGTATCACTTTTTGAAGTGTCATTTTTATTGTTTCTTGCTGATAGAAATAAAATTGAAAGAGCTCATTTTTGTATATTGAACTTGCTAAATTATTTTATTAACTTTAATAATTTATGAGTAGATATTTTTTATTTTCAATGGGTACATTCAAAGTACATTCAAAGCACCTGCTAATAAGGACACTACTTTTACTGCTTTGTTAAGGACATATAGTTTGAACTTAATCAAAGTGGTAATAGCAGACATCTAGTTTTATTCCAGTTTCAGAGAGAACATCTTCACTGACACTATGTGCCCTATTTCACACAGCTTTTATGAGCCAGAATTGAGATTCAAAGGGATCCTAGTTTCCTGATTAAGGAAGTTTATTCCCCCCTATTCTGTGTTTAGTAAACCCTTTTTTTTAATCATGAATAACTGTTCAGTTTTACTTAAGCTTCTGTTGAGATGCGCAAATGATTTTTCTTCTTTGTTTTACTGAATTACATATTCTGTCAAATTACATAAGCTGACTTTGTATAAAAAATTAAATAATAAACTGAATAATTGTACATGGAGATTATTGATCATGTTTCCTTAATAGAGGTAGAATTATTTAGGGAGAGAAATTAACAGAGTTTTTGTAGAATTGTTTCATTCTACCTAAATTTTCAAAATCATTGGCATAAATTTGTTTATAATATCTCCTGATACTGTTAACATCTGTGAATTCCATAGAACTTATCATTTTCATTTATGATATTCTGAATTTTTTCCACTTATATTTTTTCTTGATAAATCTTACCAAAGTTTATCAATTATATTAGTCTTTTCAAAAAACAAGCTTTCACATTTATTGATTCTTCCTATTGCATGTTTGTTTTTTAAATTATTAGTTTATATTCCTTATTATTTTCTTCCACATTTTCCTTTTTGGAGGATTAATTTTCTAGCATCATAAGGTGGCTTCTTAAATCGTTTATTGTCAGCCTGTCTTCTTTTCATGATTAGGATGGATCTCAGTGGGGTTTGGAAAGTTTGTATTTTTCTTGCTTAGATTCTCTGAATTCTTGCATCTTTGAGTTCATCTCTCATTACGTTTGTAAAATTATCATCTTGGGAAGGCTCCACTTCCCAGAAGAATAACTTAAAAGACAGAATTATCCCTTGGAAGCTTAATGATGTGTAAAAAGAAGGAAAATATAGCAATAATGAATGGTACTACCAAAACAAAAGGTTATCAGGGAATCAGAAAACTGTATCCACATTACCACCATACCACCATTACCACCAGCAGAAGGACATTTATTTTTTTAAAGATTTTATTTATTTATTTGTGTGAGAGAGCACGCACGAGCAGCACCCCCCCCTCCCCCCAGCAGCAGGCAAAGGGAGAAGCAGGCTCCCTGCTCAACAGGGAGCCCAATGCCAAACTCTGGGATCATGACCTGAGCCAAAGGCAGATGCTTAATCAACTGAGCCACCCAGGCATCCCAGAAAGACATTTATTAAAGAAATTCTATTTCACTCGGCCAACAGAAATTCTTTCATAAGCTAAGCAACCAAGTAATCAGCTGAAACTTTTCATCGCCACTCCATAAAATTATTGTTTTGATGGTTCATGAAAATTCACAATTCACAACAGAGATAGCCAACATTCATACAAAGTTAGTATAGCAAGAAGACAAAAATAAAAATAACACATACAAGAAAATCTTTTAAAAATCACAGAGTTAACTTAATTAGAAATAGACATACAGTGGGCAGCATGTGGGGAGCAAATATGGCTAAACATTAACATAGTTGATACTAGGTGTAGGAGATGGTCTCTTTATTTTACTATTATTTCAATTTTACTTTATATTTGCAAAAATTTTAAATGATAACATGGAGGGAAACAGGCTCCTGTAGACTATATAGAGCATGATACTATTTCTATAACATTCAAATTTAAAAATTAAACAAAATATTATTTACTTATACATAACATATATATATTTCATATATATATTTATATTTATATGGTCCACTTGTAATTAAAATAGGAATGCAGAATACATTTCATCATAGCAGGTACCTCTGGAGGGTGGAGAAGTGAAGGAGCATATAAGTATTGTATTTTAAAATTATTTGTAAACTCTTAATTTGGAGCCTAGGTGATAGATTCCATTATAATACTATGCTTTAAATCTATACATGTGTAGCATATATTCTGTATGAGTCAAGTATTTTAAAAATATAATATAATTCTAAAATATGAGGAATGGAAAAGTTGAAATAATACTAGATTTGATGGTCTAGCCAGGAATCTCAAAGGATCCTCTGATAAATTATTAAACTTTATAAGAATATCTTGTGGTTGATTAATGCAAAATAAATGCAAACAAAACATTCAATTGCATTTCTATACATAAACTGCAAACACTTGTAAAATATGATTCTTAAAAATGACAAAGTCCAATGGCATAGCTGGAACAATTTCAGCAACAAAATAAGGTAATATTGGATTTGTAACTGAAAGTATAAATTGATCATATGAATCTATTTTGATATAAATAAATGACCAAATAAAAAAATGATGGATAAGAGAAAAATCTCCACTAGAGTTCCAATCAATGTATGTAGCTATTCCAACCTCAAGGAGGTAGAGGGTAACTTCACTCTCCTTATATGTGGGATGTACATTTTGACTTCCTTCCAGAGAGTATTACAGAGTATGGACAGAGAGGGAAGGGAGTAACTTTACAGCAGAGACACCTGACAAACACAACCTCAACCAAGTGATCGAGGTCACCCTGGTAGTGTGTGCCTTTTGTTGTTGTTGCAATAAAAATGTCACTTTATCTCTGTGATCTTCCTCCCAAAACCCCATAATCCCATTCTAATCATAAAGAAGAAAAAAAAGAAAAAATCAGATAGATCCCTGCTGAGGGAAGTCCTACAAAATACCTGACCAGTACTCCTCAAAACTGTCAATGTCATAAAAAATAAGGAAAATCTGAGAAATTGTCACAGCTAAGAGGAACTCAGGAAACAACTATAAAATGTAATATAGGATTCTGGACTGGTTCACAGAACAAGAAAGAAAGGAAGGAAGAAGGAAGGAAGGAAGGAAGGAAGGAAGGAAGGAAGGAAGGAAGGAA
>NW_022589793.1:1377447-1395122 GCF_004348235.1 Phoca vitulina
TTTTTTTTTTTTTTTTTTTTTTTTTATTTATTTATTTGAGAGAGAGAGAATGAGAGAGAGCAAGCACATGAGAGGGGGGAGGGTCAGAGGGAGAAGCAGACTCCCTGCTGAGCAGGGAGCCCGATGCGGGACTCGATCCAGGGACTCCAGGATCATGACCTGAGCCGAAGGCAGTCGCTTAACCAACTGAGCCACCCAGGTGCCCCTCCCCAGTGGTTCTGATGTGCAGCCAGGGTTGAGAACCATTGGCATGGAGGAAAGACAGGCTCATAAGCATCTCTAATGCATCATGGAGTTTAGCTCAAGGTGCACTTGGGAGCACTTAGTGGAGGGAGATTTGATTTTGAGCAAAGTAGGAGGGCATTTGAGAAGACTTCACCAAGAAGGTGATGACAGTTAAGCTTATCCATGAGGCATGAGCTGGATTTCGCTAGAGGAAGGAGGTGGGGAGGGAATTCCAGCTCAAGCATGCGCCTGAGGTGTGAGTCATGTGGTATACCTGGAGAGTGAGAAGTTGCCTAGTGTGGGAGAGGCAGGTGAAGGCCTCGACTTTGTTCTGTAATAGATGGAAAGTTCTAGAAGGTTTGACAGAGCAGTGATGTTAAACAGTGGTCCTGAATTTCTCCACTACTAAGTGTGGTTCCTCCCAGGGCTTCCAAATCTAGAGGCCTCTCACAAGACAATCCTAGCTTCTTTATTTTAGGAGCTGGAAGACATTGTTATTGATTTGAGAGAGATCCGGAAACAAGCCTTCCAGAGCCCTGGTGTGAACCGCAGCCTGTTTGTCATCACACTGGAGAGGTGTTTCCAGTTGCTGAACTCGCTGGAGTGTGTGGAGATCCTGGGCAGGGTGCTGAGGGGCTCCTCAGGCAGCCTTCTGCAGCCGGACATCACAGAGAAGCTCCCCCAGGACCTGTGTGAGGATGCTTTCAAGAACCTGTGAGTGTTTCCCCCAGCCCATGAACCCCACTCCTCATTCCTCAGAGGTAATATATGGCAGAGGGGAGAAAGCAAGGGGAGCAGGTTAACATGTGAGGCCTGGAGCAGAGCTTAACATCTGTGGAGTTTAGAAATGGTTTGATTAAAACAGTGCCTCCCAAATGTCGGTCATTCTGGTACCAACCTCACAATTTTTGCCCTATCTGTACACCACTGGTACTATTCTTTACTTGTTTTTTTTTTTTTTCTTTATAGTGACTCATTATTTTTATTTTTATTTATTTATTTTTAAAAGATTTAATTGATTTGACAGAGAGAGAGAAAGCACAAGCACGGGGAGCAGGAGAGGGAGAAACAGGCTCCCCACTGAGCAGGGAGCCTGATGCAGGGCTCAATCCCAGGACCCTGGGATCAGGACCCGAGCTGAAGGCAGACACCCAACTGACTGAGCCACCCAGGAGCCCCATGACTCATTCTTTTTAATTAACATTTATTTAAAAAGTAACTTTGACATCATTACTGTAAGGTCAAGTCATATTGGGACTAAATGGGACTGCTGCATATGGCAACAAGGAGGTCGTTGGTGACTGGGGCCATGAGGAGAGGTGTGGTGGGGAGGGGAACAGGCCGTAGTGGTTAAAGGTGATCAAGACACTTCATACCCAGTGGGGTGTCTATAATCAAAATGTCAGATAAATATTTGCAAATGACATATCTGATAAAGGGTTAGTATCCAAAATATATAAAGAACTTTTAAAACTCAACACTAAAACTCAACTTTTAAAACTTTAACACTCAGTTAAAAATGGGCAGAAGATATAAACAGACATTTTTCCAAAGAAGACACACAGATAATAGACACATGAAAAGATGCTCAACATCACTCGGCATCAGGGAAATGCAAATCAAAACTACAGTGAGATACCACCTCACACCTGTCAGAATGGCTAAAATCAACACAAGAAACAACAGGTGTGGGTGAGGATGCAGAGAAAGGGGAACCTTTCACACTGTTGGTGGGAAGGCAAACTGATGTACCCACTCTGGAAACAGTATGGCAGTTCCTCAAAAAGTTAAAAATAGAACTACCCTATGATCCGGCATTGCACTACTAGGTATTTACCCAAAGGATACAAAAATGCTAATTTGAAGAGATACATGCACCCCAGTGTTTATAGCAGCAGTATCTGCAATAGCCAAATTATGGAAACCACCAAAGTGTCCATCGATTGATGAGTAGATAAAGAAGGTGTGATCATCATATATATGTATATCATGGATATTACTCAGCCATAAAAAGAATGAAATCTTGCCATTTGCAATGACATGGATGGAACTAGAGCGTATTATGCTAAGTGAAATAAATCAGGCAGAGAAAGACAAATACCATATAAATTCACTCACATGTAGAATTTAAGAAACAAAACAAATGAGCAAAGGGGAAAAAGAGAGAGAGAGACAAACCAAGAAACAGACTCTTAACTGCAGAGAACAAACTGATGGTTATCAGAGGGGAGGTGGGTAGGAGATGGGTTAAATAGGTGATGGGGATTAATGTGTGCACTTGTGATGAGCACCGGGTGTTGTATGGAGGTGTTGAATCACTATATTGTACCCTTGAAGCTAATATTACATTAGCTAACTGGAATTTAAACAAAAACTTAAAAACAAACAAACAAACCCAAAACCAGGATGTCAGATACTAACCAGTGTTGGTGAGGATATGGAGAAATCAGCACCCTCATATACTATGGGTGAGAATGTGAAATCATGCAGCCTCTTTGGACAACAATCTGGCAGTTCCTCGAAAGGCCAAGGACAGAGTTGTCCTCTAACCCAGCAATTCTGCTCTTGGGTATCTATCCAAGAGAAATGAAAATGTCTGTCCGCACAAAAACGGGCACATGAATGTTTACAGCAGCATTGTTCATAATAGACCAAAGGTGGAAACAACCCAGAGGTCCATCAGCTGGTTAATAGATAAACAAAATGTAGTAGGTACAGGCTGTGGAATAGTATTTGGCCCCGAAAAGGCCATGAATGAAGTGCTAATGCATTGTCCAACATGCATGAGCATTGGAAACATCATGCCAAGTGAAAGAAGCCAGTCACAAAGATGACATATCGCATGCTTCCATTTATCTGAAATGTCCGGAAGAGGCAAATCTATGGAGACAGAAAGTAAATTAGTAGTTTCTAGGGGTTGGGGTGACTCTAGTTGGGGGGTGATAGCTAAAGGGTATGGTGTTTCTTTTTGAGATGTTTAAAAAGTTCTAAAATTGAATGCGGTGATGGTTGCACAACTCTGGGAACACCATTGAGTTGTACATTTTCAATGGGTGAATTGTATGATGTGGGAATTATATCTTCATAAAGCTGTTACAAAAAAAGAAGAGGGGTGCCTGGGTGGCTCAGTCAGTTAAGCGTCTGCCTTTGGCTCAGGTCATGATCCTAGGATCCTGGGATTGAACCCTGAGTCCGGCTCCCTGCTCAGCGGGGAGTCTGCTTCTCCCTCTCCCTCTGCCCCTCCCCCCACTTTTTGCACGCACACTCATTCTCTCTCAAATAAATAAAATCTTAAAAAATAAAACAAATAAAACAACAACAAAAAAGAAGTGACTGAGAGGTGAGGAAGTGGAGAGCACTCTTTAGAAGAAATTTAGATGTGAAGGACAAAGGAGAAATGGGCCAATAGCTACACATAGCAAGGGAGTGGGAAGGCTTTTTAACATAAGACAGCTTTGGGTCCATTGGCTGTTTTGACCCTGTCTCAAGTCCTCCACCTGTTTGTTCTGTAACTGACGCCCGTGTTCGTCATTTAGATCTGCGGTGTTCAAAGATCTCTACGACCAAACCTCGGCTCATTCCCAGAGAGCTCTCTACTCCTGGATGACTGGGATTTTGCAGACGTCCTCCAAGGCTACTGGTGAGCCTGGGCTTTGGAGTGGGATCACTTTTCAGGGGGAGTCCATCCTTAAAAGTAGTGCTTCCTCGGGCGCCTGGGTGGCTCAGTTGGTTAAGCGACTGCCTTCGGCTCAGGTCATGATCCTGGAGTCCCAGGATCGAGTCCCGCTTCGGGCTCCCTGCTCGGCAGGGAGTCTGCTTCTCCCTCTGACCCTCCTCCCTCTCATTCTCTCTCTCTCAAATAAATAAATAAAATCTAAAAAAAAAAAAAAAAGTAGTGCTTCCTCTCTGAAGATAGGGATTTGATTTCATTGTCATTTCTGATTTTTACCCGTCCTTCCCACCTTCTGAAAAGGGTTTGATGTGGCTTATGGAATAAAACACATACCCCAGGGGCACCTGGGTGGCTCAGTTGGTTCATCGTCTGCCTTCGGCTCAGGTCATGATCCCAGGGTCCTGGGATCGAGTTCCGTATCAGGGTCCCTGCTCAGAGGGGAGTCTGCTTCTCCCTCTGCCTCTGCCCTGGCTCATGCTCTCTCTCACTCTAGCACTCTCTTTCCCAAATAAATAAATAAAATGTTTTTGTTTTTTTAAAGATTTTATTTATTTGAGAGAGAGAGAAAGAGAGCATGAGGGGGGGTGTGTGGCAGAGGCCACAGAGGGAGAAGCAGGCTCCCCACTGAGCAGGGAGCCCGATGCAGGACTCGATCCCAGGACCCCGAGATCAAGACCTGAGCTGAAGGCGGACGCTTAACTGACTGAGCCACCCAGGTGCCCCAAATAAATAAAACTGAAAACAAAAACAAAAACAAACCCATACCCTATTCCATCCATACACTTCCCACACGTTCAAGTCTCCAAAATAAGGATGCCTCTGCATCTTACAATCAATGGGCTATCCTAGTTTGTAGGTGGAATGTAAATAATGACAGTGTCTTGGATTCGAAGAGAACCTTTAGAGTAAGGTTTCAAGTTCAAAAATCTGTATCATAAATCTGGATTAGAGTGGGACGCGGTAAATTTTTAAAAGGAAATCTAGGCAATAAAGCACAGAAATTTAGCGCGAAGTTTCCTGGCAGCCAAGGCAGAAGTAGGTCAAGACTCATTTATTTTACAGATGTGTATTAGAGGAGTCAAATTCATGGAGCCGGAAAGTAGTGGTGGTTGCCAGGGGCTGGGAGGAGGGGGAAGTGGGGAGTCGTTGTTTCTTGGGGACAGTTTTGGTTTTGCGAGACGAAAATGTTCTGGAGGTGGATGGTGGTGATGGTTGCACAGCGAAGTGAACGCACTTAATACCACGGAACCATCCACTTACAAATGGTTAAGTTAGTAAACTTTATGTTATGTTTACTACAACTGAAAAAAAGAGAAAAAAATGACTGTGTAGATGAGTAATGCAGACAATGTCTCAGATGGCTTCAATTTGTTGAGTTTTTAATGTGAGCCGTGTAAACAGAATAAACTTTTTAAACACTTACCAAATCCTACCATGTGTCAGCAACTGGAGATACAGAGCAAAATAAGACAAAGTCTCTGCTCTCATAGAGCTCTTGTTTTATTGGGGGAGGGTAGGTGGAGAAAAGTTTTAAACCATCAATTTAAGAGGGAGAGAGAGAGAGAGAGGGCGCAGGCACCAGTAGGTGCTATGAAGAAAATAAAATAAAATGGATGAATGCTATGGAAAGGCTTAGTGCTTTCGACCAGAACAGGACTTGGCCATCGTTTTCCATAAAGGGTCAGAGTAAATATCTTAGGCTCTGTGGGCCTGTAGTCTGGCTCAGTGAATCAACTCTGATGTTCTGGTGCTAAAGGAGATATTGATAACAGGTGAGCAGGCGGGGCTGGGGCCCAGCGGAGCCTTATTTATGGGCCTTGAAATTGGGATTTCACAATTGTCACATGCCACAAAATAGTCTTCTTTTGATGTTACTTCCAACTATTTAAAAGCGTAAAAACCAAGCTCGCAGCCTCCACAAAAGCAGGTGGCGGGTTGGATTTGGCTGGTGGGCTATGTAGTTTGCCAGCCTCTGGACTGAAGAATCAGAGAGGACCTGACATTTGAATTGAGGCCATAATGAGAAATGGAACGGGTCCTGTGAGGCTTTGGGGGAAGGGTGTTGAAGGCAGGGGAACAGCAAACACAGAGGCCCTGGGGTGGGAATGAGCTCAGTGTTTTGGGGAAACATAAAGGAAGCCTGTGGGACTGGAGTGTAGTGAGGGCCAATCAATCCTTTTCCTGGAATTAAGCTCTGAGATTTGTGTATAAGGAGTGTCCCACAACAGAATAATCGATGTCTTCAGTGCGTAGCAGAATTCCCTCTGCCTGATGCATATTTACAGCCTCCAGAAATTTGAATCTCACCATGTGTAACCCTGAGAGAGCCACTCAGCCTCTAGACTTCCCTAAGTCCTCGTCGCCAGAATTTAATTAGAGACAGACGTTCCTTCTAAAATTCCTACATGCTATGTTTCATTATTATACTCAAGTGAATTAAAACGAATTCTACTTGGACTTTAAGCTTTTTATTTTTCATGAAGTTCCTTGAGGTAACTGGGAATACTTTGGGTGTTAAAAATATCCCGATCTTCGGGATCCTTGGTCTGCAGAAATACAGTTTATACTTTATAACTAATCTAAAATTAACAACTCAACTTGGTTCTTGATGAATTTAGTGGCTCCCTCCCCTACCCACACCCGCCCAGTTCTCTAGCCTTCTGGGACCAGCCCTTCTAATAACCAAGTCAAATGTCCAGAGTCTTCATCTCATCTAGGGGATCCTAGGGCGTTTATCTGTGCTCATCCCAAGAGCTCTGAGTCCTGGGCTGACGAGGGATCCTGTTGTTCTTGTGACCCAGCCCATACCACAGCTGACTTCACCATCTTGTCTGGGCATGAGAGTCATTGCCCCTGGCTTTTTGCAACAACTCCTGGTGATGGAGTCACTGTGCCCTGTAAACGCTCCCCTGCTTCCTCCATTTCCCCAAAATGCCACCAACACAATGTTGTTGTGTGTAAGAGTCTTTTACTGAAGGATTGGAGGCAATGAGGGCGATTCTAGCTTAGTGAAATGTGAAGTCCAAATGGAGCCTGGACATGATGGTTCTTGAAGTCCCACTAACATCCCGCTGACGAGCAATTTCAAGTGCCTGAACAGAGCGACAGAATCTTCTGGGAATTCAGAGGAGGGAGAAATTACTGATGGCTGAGAAGACAAGACAAGGCTTTAGAGGGAACAGGGAATGTTTGAACTCAATTCTGAAGATAGGATTTCGGAGCAGAAGAGTTAGGGGCAAAGGCATTCTAGCTGATGAAAAGGGCCCACATGAGAGAAGATTTGGAGAACATTTGGGGTGCATATGAGGAAGGATGAGTAGTTGTTCTGGCTCAAATACAGTAACCTGGTGCTAATCAATAAGGCTGATAATGATTGTTACTGGTAGTAATAAAAGAGAGTCATATATATTTCAAGTTGCCAGACTATTTAGTAACTAAGTTAGCTAAAAGTAAAACTATATTTTGTGATCTTAACTATTAAAAAATAGTCTGCATTTTTTAAAGGAATCTTTTTTTTTAAGATTTTGTTTATTTATTTATTTGAGAGAGAGAGAGCAAGTGTGAGCGGGGGGGGGGGAGCAGAGAAAGAGGGGAGAGGGGGACATAGCAGACTCCGCACTGAGCGCAGAGCTCAACACAGGTTCGATCCCACGACCCCGAGATCATGACCCAAGCAGAAATCAAGAGTTGGCCGCTTAACTGACCGCACCACCCAGGTGCCCCCAAATAATCTGCATTTTTAGTAAGTTCCCAGGTGGTCCTGGTGCTGCTAGTCCAGGGACCATGCTGCTGAGGAACAAAGCCTCAGGTGGCTGGTATCTGTGATTGCCTATGGGTAGCGTAATGTCTCCGTAGGAAGGAGGTCCTGACGTCAAAGATGGTTTTGATTATCACATACCAGGCAGGGGCTTTTATTTAGTTATTTATTTACGTATTTCTCCATTTATTTATTTTTTGCAGACGACTCTGTTTCATGGGTCAGTGCAGAAAACTTATGGATTTTGGGAAGATACATGGTTCACCTATCATTTGAAGAAATTGTGAAAATTAGTCCTGTAGAAGTAAGTGGGAAATGCACATTTCCATGTCCCCATCACCAAGCCATCTGGGGAAAGGTGTATTCTAAACCTCCCATGTTCAGCCAGTCAAGGTGCCCTGGAAAATTGGATACCCATCTCGGCCAATATATCTTGAGTCTCTGAAGAAAACTCTTGGGATGAGGCCTCAAGTGGTTGGTCATCAGATTGCATTTAGTGTAGACGAACCAAAAAAAGAACAAGAATTGTAGACTACCAAGATAGCTCCAACGTGAACAAACATGATATAAAGAAAATGTTGGCTGTGAACCAAAAATCATTTTAGGGTATTTTTGTATTCAAGAAAGGCCAAGGACAATAGCTATAGAGTTTCTGGTCCTTGGAAGCATGAACCCAAATCAAACGAATCATGGATTACTAGCGACTTCTATTTATAGCTATTTCTATTGATAGCTATTTCAGTATGAGCAATGATTGGATTTTAACTGTAGAGTTTACAGTTGAGAAATGTACAAGTTCTAAGGTTACTTTCACTCACTGGCCAACCTGTCTCTGTCCTCCTGATGTTGACCCAGTCACACTAAAGTCCCTTGGGCATCATGATTCTGGAATGCAGTCTCCAAAGCATGCTGCCAACAGGGAGGCATTCATAAAGACTTTAGGGTTTGCCTCCAGTTTTTATCATGTGTGTCTTGACTTTCTCCTAGTCAGTGAGAGAAGTGTTTGTATCACATGACGCTCTCTCAAGGGCCAATTGATCCAACAATGTCGGCTTATTATGAAACCAGACGCAGAACCAGGTTCTTCTTTTTCTTTATCTTTTTAAAATATTTTATTTATTTATTTCAGACACAGAGACAGAGCACAAGCCGGGGGTGGGGGGGGCGGCGCGAAGGGGCAGAGAGAGAAGCAGGCTCCCAGCTGAGCAGGGAGCCCGATGTGGGACTTGATCCTAGGACCCTGGGATCATGACCTGAGCCAAAGACAGACGCTTAACCGACTGAGCCACCCAGGTGCCCCCAGGTTCTTCTTTTTAAGAAAAAATTTAAAAATTTTTAATTGAAGTATAGTTGACATATCTAGGTTCCTCTTTTGACCTAGGGGGCTGAGACTATTTCAGACGTCTTTCAATTTTATAATCTTCAGTTATAAAATGGATTAAACCTCAATTTTACTCTCCCAATATTGAGCGAACTTCTGCAAGTTAGGTGGAGATTAAATTGTTAGGAAGCTGGACCCCTGGGGAGGAATTTCTAAGATCAAGAGGTCATTTGCAAATTTTCTTCATCTTCTAAAAGTGTAGCGGAGGGAGGCGAAGCCCCACAGGGTACCAGCACTAAGGGGGAATTTTATATGGACAAAGAATAGAATCCACAAGGGAGAGACGACTTCATGAGCACAGAATAACAGTGCATAGAAAGATGGGAGACTTCAGCTTGACACCCTTGGACACCCAGGCAGAAAATGAATAAGAACAGAAAGAATCTGAATGGTGTATTTAATAAAGTTGAACCTATATATCTCTATCTTTCTCTATATTGTATCTTACCAAGGGAGCACACACTGGTTTTCATTACCCGAGGCCCATTTGTAAACTTATTCATCTAAAAAAAACACCCTGATGCCCCAAAGTGCAACATTTGTGGACCATATTCTCTGACCTCCCCATAACAAATCTACAAAGAAATGTGCAAACATGAGCTTTCAAAGAGTTCAATGGCTCAGATACTGAAATATAACACTTTCCTAAGTGTTGGGTTGAAGAGGAAGCCAAAACAGTTGTGACAGACCATTGAGAAATCAGTGACAACGGGAACTGTGCATCTCTGAGTCTCTGAGGTGGGGCACAGCATGGACCACCAGGGTGGGGCTGCTCGGGGCCACGTCAGTCCTCCTCACTGGTCTTCCTGCCCTCTTCCACCAGATTGGGCTGTTTATCAGCTATGACAATACCACCAAGCTGCTGGACACGGTTTACGACATCACACCCGAACTGGCCCGGGCGTTCCTGGAGAGGATCAGCTCCTCCAGCTTTGACATGAGGAATACCTCCACCATCCACAGGCAACGGGCAGGGGTTCTCTGAGTTGTTTCTCAAAATGTGACCGAAGCACCAGCTTCCTCTGAGCAGCAGAGGACCCTGGGAGGGAAGGGAGGTGGCTGGTCCATCTCTTTAAATAACCCCATGTCTCTGTGCACATGAGGGGAGGCATTTCCCCTAAGAAACACCCTTTGAAGGGGTTATAAAGTGGGGTGAGGTGGGAACAAATTCTTTCTGAGCCTCTCCTGTGCCAGGCATTTTAGGCAACTTTATCCAGTGCCAAGATTCCAGCTCTGAGCGTGGAAAGAGAATATCTTAAATACTCAGTTCTCTGTCCAAGGTCAATGTGTAATTTCCATTAGGGTGGGTCAAGGATTGGAAAGAGCTTTTGGGTCCCCATATTTGTGAACCTCTTGTTATCCAGATTCTCAGGTGGGGGATCCACAGATGACGTCAGCTCTCTAATTTAGAGATTGTAACATGATCCTCCAGGGGGATGGGCCAGCAGCTGTGTACTTGGTGACCCCAGAAAGGGCTGGGATGTTAGTGGGAGGGAGTGTGCGGTGGGGAGGGGTTGTGAGCACTGTCTGACCATCTCTCTGTCTCTCAGGGGCAAATGTCACTGTATTAAATTTTGTCAAAGAGTCACTTGTAGAGAATGTTCTTATATGAAACTATTATACCTTCTTCCCCCATCCCTAGTAATATTTACCCATAAGCATGGGCCCCTTTTTCTATGGTTATACAAAAATAACTTATTGGTTAAGGACACGGGACCTGGAGCCAGACTTCCCAGGTATAATCCCGGCTCTGCCAGCTATAAATTGTGTGATTTTGGTTGCATCAGTTCACCTCTCTGTGCCTCTATTTTCCCTATCTGTAAAATGGGAGATAATAATCTGCCTACCTCGTTCAGGTCCTTGTAAGGATTACACACACCTGCCACAAAGTAACTGTTCAAGAAATATTAGTTATTCTTAACGTGGTTATTAATATTCAGTCTTTACATCTCCTGAGTCTTTTCTCATCCGACACATTTTCAAATCCTTCTGCTGACCTGATTGCTCTCCTGTGGACATGTCTGAGCATGTCAGTGTCTTTTTTTTTTTTTTTTTAAGATTTTATTTGTTTATTTGACAGAGAGAGACACAGCGAGAGAGGGAACACAAGCAGGGGGAGTGGGAGAGGGAGAAGCAGGCTCCCGGCCAAGCATGGAGCCCGATGCGGGGCTCGATCCCAGGACCCTGGGATCACGACCCCAGCCGAAAGTAGACGCTTAACGCCTGAGCCACCCAGGCGCCCCATGTCAGTGTCTTTCTGAGAGGGTCAACCCAGGTGGAGCCTGGTCAACCAGGTGGTCCAGCCATGCTGAATTGAATAGATTTCATACTAACTCTAAGAGCATCCATTAATGAAGGAGTGCCTGGTGTCCACCAGGAAGTGTGCTCATCTTCCCATTGAACTCTCACAGTACTCCTGATTCCTCCGTTCATCATATTTATTGTGATGTGCTATGGTGAACAAAGCCAACCTCTCTTTTATTAAAGGCTCAGAGAGACAGGGTCACAGTGTACAGTAGTACACAGTGTGGACTGCTCAACTGTGCATGCAGCAGCTTGGCAGAGAGTTAAGTAACTTGTTGGATCAAATATCCCATACAGCTGGGCTTCAAACTCTTGTTGGCCTGAATCTATGCTTTTAACCACTAAGTACAGTGCTCCCAGCTAGACCAGGGTTCACATCCCACCTCTGCCCTTACACTGTCCTACTTCCTGTCTTTTTCTTTGCTTTTGAGGTCATCATCATCTGAGGTGAGCAAACCCTATTATCTCCATGTGGAAAATGGGGAGTTTTCAATGGCTGACTCAGCATCACACTTTCCTTGTGTCCCTGACTGCCCTGGGAAGAGAGATGGTATAGGTGGATGGATCTAGATTTAAGTCCTGGCTCCACTACTTTGTCTTGGGCAACTTACTTGACTGGTCTGTTTGCCCTTCTGTGAAATGGGGCTAATAAGAGCATCTACGTCATAGGGTTGCTCTGATGGGGTGATCAGGTACAGGGCTCAGCATGATCCCTGGCATGCGGTAGCTGCTCTGACCATGACTCTTGGTTCTGCATGGGACAGGGCTGTGGTTGTGGCCCCCAGCTCTGAGCCCCCCGCCAGCACCCTTATTTTCCCACACAGGCTGGGGCTGCTGGTCTGTTTCTACGATGACCTGGATTTGCTGGATGCCGCAGTGGCCCAAGTCCTCCTCCACCAGATGATCAAGTGCAGCCACCTGAGGGGCTTCCAGGCTGGGGTTCAGCAGGTGCGATGGGGCGCAGGGCCCTGGGGAGATGGCCGGAGAAACGGAGAGCAAAGTCTTGCCTGGCCTTTGAGAGAAAACACATTGGCTTAATCAGGATCTAGGTCCAGCCACAGCAGATGGCATCCCAAATCCTGGGATGAGCTTAAAATGGGAAGAAATGACATAAAGCAGTATAAGGGAAAACTTGGGATAGATCAAAATTCAGAGTGGCCACCTTGAACTTAACTGTGCATAAGGATTGCTTGGGATCTTCAATGTGGATTCTGATTCAGTGGGTCTGAGCAGAGCCCTGAGTGGAGACTGTACTTCTTTTTTTTTAGTAAAGATTTTATTTATTTATTTGAGAGAGAGAGGGAGAGAACACAAGCGGGCAGAGGGAGAAGCAGACTCCCCGCTGAGCAGGGAGCCCGACATGGGGCTTGATCCCAGGACCCTGGAATCAGGACCTGAGCTGAAGGCAGACACTTAACCAACTGAGCCACCCAGGCTGCACTTCTAACAAGCTTGCAGGCGATGCTGAAGCAGCTGGTCTGGTGACCATGCTTGGAACAGAAGGAGATAAACTGGCTCTGCTTTAGTAGCATCCCACCAGCTCCGTCCCTGGAGACTCTCGAGGTATTGGTCAGGGCTGTGGCCTGGGCATGGTATGTTTCAAAAGATCCTCACGTGATTCCAGTGTAGCCAGGGTTGAGAGCACTGGATTACAGTGTGTTTACTGAGTTCCTAGACCAAAGTTCTGGGCAAATGGCACAGACAGATTTTCTCATTTCCCCCTCCCTCCATTTCTCCCTCCTTTCTTCCCTTCAGGTGTCAGTTCTGCCAGGCATCTTTTTGTTTTTGGCTCTTTTCAATTTTTTTTTTAATTGAAAAGATGATGTGAGAGCAATATTAAAATTTTGGGGCATCTGGCTGGCTCAGTCGGGAGAGCATGCGACTCTTGATCTCAGGGTTGTGAGTTCGAGTCCCAGGTTGGGCACGGAGCCTACTTAGAATTTAAAAAAAAGAACATTTTGATAATGCCATCAATAATTCCACAGTAGTTTTTCACGTGTAACTATAAAATCCCTGATCCCATTTGACATTGGACATAGTCATCATGATCTTGACCAGTGCATGTTTTTATTTTCAAGGAAAAGGATCCCTCCCAAGCCAACTCAAACCAAACATCAGAAAATGAATGTATTTTAAGGCCGCAGGCCTAAGCGGTGGCCGTCCTGACCAAAAAAGTGAATGAAGATATAAGAGAACCCTTTGGGGGGGCGCCTGGGTGGCTCAGTCGTTAAGCGTCTGCCTTTGGCTCAGGTCATGATCCCAGGGCCCTGGGATCGAGCCCAGCATCGGGCTCCTTGCTCAGCTGGGAGCCTGCTTCTCTCTCTCCCACTCCCCCTGCTTGTGTTCCCTCTCTCGCTGTGTGTCTCTCTGTCAAATAAATAAATAAAATCTTAAAAAAAAAAAAAAAGAGTACCCTTTGGGATCACCTAGCTCAGTACTTCCCAGACCAGAGGGTGCATCAGAGTCACCTGGAGGGTTTGTTAAAATACTGGTTGCCGGGCCTCAAACTCAGTGTCTGGTTCAGGAGGACCCGGGCAGGGCCTGAGAATCTGCATTTCTAACAAGGTTCTGGGTCATGTTGCTGGTCAAGGACCACAGTGCTTTGCGAAGCACTGCTCAAGCACATGTCTCCGTCTTACAGATGTGGAAGCTGAGCCGCTGGGAAGGAGAGCTGCAGAATTTGGAGACCCCAGAGGCTGTGACAGCTTTCTTTCATTTCACTCTGCTGCCCCCCAGTGGCCATTTCAGTATTGCCTGGTACACTGGTGTGCACATTTCTGATAGGAATATACTGTTCTACAACTTCAGGTGTGAAAACATGAACCATTCTCATTTTGGGGCACAGAGGTCATGTTGCAATGTTCTTTACTGGGAGTGGTTAGGAAACACAGTTAACTATAACTAGATAGGCATAGTATAATAAAATCATTGTTAAGGCGATCCCAGAAACGTGAAAATCTGTGTAAGACCTAAGTAAAAAATATAGAAAATCGTACTTCCATTCACGTTACAACTCTGTGAAACATGCTGTAGTTTACTTATTTTTTAAAGATTTTATTTATTTATTTGAGAGAGAGAGAGAGAGAGATAATGAGCATGAGTGAGGTGTCAGGGGATAGAGGCAGAGGGAGAAGCAGATTCCCCGCTGAGCAGGGTGCTCCACGCGGGGTTCAATCCCAGGACCCTGAGATCATGACCTAAGCCAAAATCAAGAGTCATCCCCTTAACCAGTTGGGCCACCCTGGGGCCCCTAATCATAGTTATTTTTATGAGGAGTGTCAGGAGATTTCACTTTCTTGTTACTGTTGAAAATTATTTTTACGTGGATTATATATTATCACGAAGAACACCCTGGATGTTTCATGAAAGAAAAGCAGCCATGTATATGGATGCAGAGTTCAAGGTCACAAAAAGACAACAGATGCTATGAGAGGGTGGTAGAATTATGGACAAAGTGAACAAAATTTCCTTCTGCCGTGTTTCAAGTTTGATTTAATAGCAAATTAATATTTAAATGAAGTACAAAGTGAATTTGTAGCATATCAAGGTCAAGGCCAGAGGAGGTGGTGCTCTTCATTGGGGCGACTCATTGTCTGGTCAGGGCTCCTCGGGCCAGGGTGGGGGAGGGTGTTGTGACTACCCCAGGGCGTAGGCAGAGGGAGCCACTGTGCTGCTTGTTACCCACCCTCATGCCAGCTTGCTCCCCTTCTAGCTCAAAGCCGACCTCCTGGACATCGCCACGATGAACCAGACCCTCAATGAGACTCTGGGCTCTTTGTCAGATGCGGTTGTGGGCTTGACCCACAGTCAGCTGGAATCCCTCTCCCCTGAGGCTGTGCATGGCGCCATCTCTACCCTCAACCAGGTCTCAGGCTGGGCCAAGAGCCAGGTCATCATCTTGTCTGCCAAATACTTGGCCCATGAGAAGGTCAGTTGGAGCTTTGAACTCTTTTTTTTTAATGCTCTGAGACCCAAGGGCCAGTGACACACAATAAGGACAGCCAGTCAGTACGAAGATGGTGCCAAAGAGGACTCGCTCTGCTGTTTACTAGCTGCGAGACACTGGACAGTGGGCTTAACTTTTTGCCTCAGTTTCTCTATTTGTAGGATGGGGATAATGAGAGCACCTCTCCTGTAGGAGGGCGGCAAGGATTCTGTGGGTCAGTACGCAGAAGAGGTTGGGACATGTGACCTAGACTGGGAGCTCCATGACTGGTGGCTGTTGTGTTGTTTGCAAAGCTCGGGACCCATCCCGGGATTTCCTTGCTTGTTGTTGAGGCTGCGAACACGTCCCTCATCCTGAGATGAAAGATAATGCTATTTTATTCATTTTGGGCGGCAGGGAGGGAATTGTCCTTGCAGAAGGTCCTGTTTAGAGGGGACAGGAGACTTAGTCCACGTCCAGATGCTCCTGGGGTGGGAAATGAGTCTTTCTTCCTGGGGAAATCATCTCTCTGCCCTGGCCTCAGTAGAAGGGGCTCCAGAGCCCTGAGCCCCTAAATATTTTGGTGTCCTGCTCTTTCTGTCTCATAGCCGTGTCCCGGGATGCAGACTAGGTCATGAGGACTGGACTGGGGACCAATTCCAAAGGGACAATAATAACATATTCATAAAGTCCTTCCTGTGTGCCAGATTCGGGTCTAAGTGAGTTAATTGTTCAATGTTCTCAACAACCGTTTGAGGTCAGGCGTGTGTTATGACCTTCATTTTCCACGTCATTCATGAGGGGCACCGAGTGTGTAAGGGAATTGCCAGGGTCCCATAAAAGGGACACAGTTGGGATTGAACCCAGGATGTCTGGCTTCAGAGTCTGCTTGCTTAACTCCCATGCTGACTGCCTCCAGCATGGCACCATGGCCATGGTCCATCCATTCTTACTTTCTGACTCAAGGCCAAGGCTAGCCCATTCTTCTTGTCTCTTCTAGCCTCATGGCAACTTAGTTGGAAGGCTTGGCTGCCCTCCTCTGTTTTGACTAGGGCGCCGTGAGTTTACTTGCACAGTTCAACATGCATTTGATTTCAGGGAGCTGAGGGAGACCGTCTTGTTCCTCCCAGCCCTGGACAAAGTGACTTGTCTCTTTGGTGAAGCAATTGTAATGAAGATGCCAAGAGCTCGAGAGGGCTTGCCTTCCTTGAGGACGGTCGATACTACCCATTCTCCAGAGCACAGCAGGCAGCACAAGTGGCTTTTTGTCGAGCTAAGGAATGAATGTTCCTGATTACATGGAGAACCATCTAGCATCTTTACTCTAAAGGAAGGAGACAAAACAAGTAGAGTTTCTGATGGGGCAGACAGCCACAATCATATTTATCATAAAATATCAGACCCATATCCCAAAACATTTTTTTCAACTCAAAGCTTCTACATGGAGATAGATGAGCATGGGGTTTGCTGTGTCAGGGAACATCATGAGAGAAGTGGGCTACCTGGGGGCCCTGTACGAGGGGGTGGGGCTAGGTAAACTGAGAGCCCCACGACCTACGTCAAGGGGCAGCTGCTGGTCAGTTCTTGCCAACTGTTGCCGATGTGGGCCTGGTATTGCCTGGTGCTCAGATTTTTTTTAAACCTGGATTTTAATGGAAATTTCCTCCATTTCTAAATGTTGTCAGCTAGTCCAAGTTCAACACACACACAGAAGCCCATTGCCTGGCCAGCTGTGGTGCATGGGCCGTGACTTTTTGATATTTGTACCGTGGCCTCGGACAGCACAGTACGCCCCGGGCAGAGCACTTGCCTCATGTGTTGTGTTTTGACATTGACTCTCTTTCCTGATGGAAGGAAGGAAGGTCTGGGAGGGCAGCATGTGTCTTGCTCCCAGTCGTGCCCCTGGCACCCATCCAGATACCTGGCATGCAGTGGGGTAAGTGTCTCCCAGGTGAGAAACCAGAGTAGAACCTCATCCTCCTTGCGGCCGGTCTTCCCAGGTGCCGTCTTTCTACAGTGTCAGCCAGATGGGCGTGCTGCTGGCCGGGGTTGGCACCCGGGCCTTCTATGGCATGGATTGCAGGGACCTCTTGCAGGTCCTGAGAAGCACGGTCTCCTTGCATGTGTCCAACTTGTCACCTGCCCAGAAGCAAGGTGTCCTCAGCAAGGTGAGAGGAAGACATCGGGTCTTCAGCCATGTGGTTCACAGAGCATGTGGTTTTGGGGTTTTGTGAGTGTGCTGTGACTTTGGGCCATTGACTCAGGGCTGGGGTTAGCTGAACCTTTGGTGAGGGTGTGTTCTGAACCTTGCCCTGATGGCCATTTCCCTTCTTTTCCAGAAAGAGTTTCATGCTGCATTTCTTTTCCTTCCTTCCTTCCTTCCTTCCTTCCTTCCTTCCTTCCTTCCTTC
>NW_022589793.1:1395132-1510347 GCF_004348235.1 Phoca vitulina
TTCCTTCCTTCCTTCCTTCCTTCCTTCCTTCCTTCCTTCCTTCCTTCCTTCCTTCCTTCCTTCCTTCCTTCCTTCCCTCCTTCCTTCCTTCCTTCCTTCCTCTCTCTCTCTTTCTGTTTTAAAGATTAATTAATTTATTTTAGAGAGAAAGAGCATGAGTGGGAGGGGCAGAGGGAAAGGAAGAGAGAATCTCAAACAGACTCTGAGCTGCGCCTGATGTGGGCCTCGAGTTCATGACCCTGAGATCAGGACCTGAGCCGAAACCACGAGACGGACAGTTAACCGACTGCACCACAGAGGCTCTCCAAGGGTCACACTATATTTCTTCCCAGACCCCGGTGCTTTCCTTAGCCAGTTGACTCTGGAAGACTTTTCTTTTTTTTTTTTTTTTTTTAAAGATTTTATTTATTTGACAGAGAGAGACACAGTGAGAGAGGGAACACAAGCAGGGGGAGTGGGAGTGGGAGAAGCAGGCTTCCCGCGGAGCAGGGAGCCCGATGCGGGGCTTGATCCCAGGACCCTGAGATCATGACCTGAGCCGAAGGCAGACGCTTAACGACTGAGCCACCCAGGCGCCCCTGGAAGACTTTTCTTAAATTAGGTTTCTTGATATGATAATGTTTTGAAAGTTTGTTTTTCAAATCTCAAAGTGAATCCTGAAGTTCGCAGAGTGCTTCTGAAAGCCCCTTCCATGATTTGAAGTCACACCTATGTTCCTCTTTCTCACTTGGCAGTGGGTCTTTGGGCGTCCTATTCTCTCGGACCTGCTGCGTCCAGTTGCAAAATCTGTTAGGAAACGAAACCCAAGGAGTTTGGCTTAAAATACCAACACCTTTCAGATAGCAATAGCACATCTGGTTAAAATAAAGAGTGTGGGTTCTAGAATAAGACAGACTTGTGCTTGATCTTACTTATCAACTTTCAACCAATTACATGCTGCATTTTTCTCAGTTTTCTCACCTGCAGAATGGGGGTAAGGATAGTCCCCCACCTCAGAGGGTTGCTGAGCAGATATGGTGGATTTCATGGCCTCTGAAAGCACTGACACAGTGCCTGGCCCTTACCCAAAGTTCAGTGCACCTTCTACAAGGTTGTTATTATGTTTATCCTCACTCTTGGCAGATGATTGAAGCAGGAGACGCTACCTCAGGCATTGTGGAAATACAAGGGGCTTTCTTTAAGGAGGTGTCTCTTTTTGATTTACGGAGGGAACCCGGATTTAACACTACAGTCCTAAAGGAAAAGGAGCTTCGAAGGAGTCAGGTATGACCAGTAAGGATTCTGACACCAGTTTGGATGTGTGTATGTTGGGGGGGGGAGTGGGTTCCTCACACCAACAAGGAATTCTCCAACATCATTTGAGTGTCCTGTGATTCATCTCAATTCTGACACTGTCAACCTGGTGATGGCATCAGATCCCACAGGTCAAGGGTTCAGCCCTATAATCCTCCACCCCCTGCCCCTCAACTTCAGATGCCAGTCACAAGTCCTCGTCGTCCCCTGTGCTTCTGACCTACCAGCTATAAATCGAAGGTTCCAATGACCACCCTGCCCTACTTTGGTTTGATGAACTTGGTCGAGCGCTCACAGAACTCAGAGAGACATTTTACTTACTAGATCACTGCTTTATTATAAAAGGATATAACTCAGGAGCAGCCAGAAGGAGGAGAAGCATGAGACAAGGTGTGGGGAATGGGTGCAGAGCTTCCATGGCCTCTCTAGATGCGCCACCCTCCTAGCACCTACCCCTGTTCACCAACTGGAAGCTCTCTGAACTGGGTGCTTTTGGGTCTTTATGGAGGCTTTATCACGTAGGCATGCTTGATGAACTCATTGGCTCTTAGTGATTGATTCAGCAGCCAGTCCGTCTCCCCTCCCTGGAGGTCCACGGTGGGACCGAAAGTTCCAACCCTCCACTCACGAGTTTGGTTCTTCCCGCAACATCCCTCCACCCTCAGGTGCTTTCCAAAAGTCATTCATTAACATGAGAAAAGACACCTTGATTGCTCTCCCCACTTAGGATATTCCCAGGGTTTTAGGAGCTGGTGCCAGAAAAGGGGATAAGAACACATGTAGATTTCTTACTGTAAATCACAATATCACAACCATGACGCCCAGATCGCTCCTGGATTTCTGACTCTCTGCCTTGTGGGAAAGCTCTGTTTTAAGGTTAATTTGGTAAAAGAAATTTATTTCTGTGTGATTACACTCAGGGAGCAGAACAGCATAGTGTTAAGAAGTTGGACAAGACCTGAGCATGAATTTGGGTGCTGCCATTTATTAACTTTGGGGGAGCCACTTCTTGCTCAGCCTCAGTTTTCTCAGTGTGAAATGGGGATAGTTTCTTTTCTTTTTTTTTAATGATTTATTTATTTATTTTAGAGATTGAGAGAGAGAGAGCATGCGTGCACCTGCTGAGGGGTGGGGTGTGGTGGGGAGGGGCGGAGGGAGAGGGAGGGAGAGAATCTTAGCGATGGGGAAGACTGGGGTGGGGTAGGGTTCCAGAACTTGATCCTGCACCTGAGGAAATGTCTGGGGCCACACACAGAGCTTCGGGAGCTTACCTCCCTAGCTGTCCCTTTCTCCTGGGCCAGGCTGTCACGTCACAGATGCCTCTGCCTAATGATGGCTCATAATTTATTCCGTTTGGGGAATTACGTTCAAAGTTTCAGAGTCTATAAAATAGATGAATGTCATACTTGATCGCATCTGCAAGTTAGGTGTTCTGTAAAATTATGTTCCTTAAAACAAATGGCTCCCCTGCCTACTAGGTATTGTTCTTCTAGAGTGCCCATCTGGGAGGGTGGGAGGGCAGCGCATGCTGCGAGCAGGAGTTACTTTATTGGTGGTACTTTCTAGCCTGTCCTGGTCTATTCATCCATCTTCTCTTTTGCTTCCTGGGAGCTAGCAGGGGGGCACGGACCGAGGGGCTGTGGAGGGTCCCCAGCTGGTCAGCAGCTTCACAAAGCATAGGAAATAAACCTCCAGCCTTGCTGCCTGACGGCTTTGCTCCTCATTTGTGTTCTAGAGCACGGCGATCCTCCAGGTGTGAGAGCATGCATTCTGCAATCACTCTGACACCAGTTCAAATCCCAGCTCTACCACCTAGCAGTTGTGTGGGCCTGGGTGAA
This sequence comes from Phoca vitulina, assembly GCF_004348235.1. Lineage (NCBI taxonomy): Eukaryota > Metazoa > Chordata > Mammalia > Carnivora > Phocidae > Phoca > Phoca vitulina. Next base: position 1,398,264 of record NW_022589793.1, read on the forward strand.
TAACAACCTGTTAAGCCTCCATTTCCCCATCTGTAAAATGGGATCATAGTGTGTCTTCCCCATAGGGCTTCATGGTGCTGGGCACACACTGTGCTCCTCACGGTGAGTGAGTAAGTGAGTGCTCCATCCATACTGGCAACCATTCTCTTCCCTCAGGCCTTGTTCCTGTACGAGCTTCTGTCAAAGTTGACCAGAAGGCCCGAGGAGCTCCTGAGGTAGGCGAGTATACTTGGCCTGAGGGCTGACGAGCCCTTTGGAGCCTAATTTCCCAGGAAGGAGAGTTGGACAGTCCAGTCTGTAGCCCGTGCCCATCAGACCTGCTTTCTCTTGCCCCTTCTTTCCTCTCCCCTCCCCACCCCCTTCTTCTCCTGGGTCCCTTGTTCTGTTTTCCAGCACCGGGCAGCTGGTCAAAGGCGTGACGTGCTCCCACATTGATGCCATGAGTGCGGACTCCTTTCTGGCCCATTTCCACTATTTTGAGAACAACCTCTCCCTGCTCTCACCCTATCAGGTACCATTACAGCACGTTCGAGCTTCTGATTCTCTCTCCCTGACTGGATTGACTATGGCAGCTTAAGATATTTGTGCCAGGATTATTCCCATGTAAGTGATGACGTGGGGCCAAATATTGAGCCAGGTTTTCTCCAGTTTCTTTTTTATCTTTTTTTAAAAAGATTTTATTTATTTATTTATTTATTTGACAGAGAGAGACACAGCGAGAGAGGGAACACAAGCAGGGGGAGTGGGAGAGGGAGAAGCAGGCTTCCCACGGAGCAGGGAGCCCAACGCGGGGCTCGATCCCAGGACCCTGGGATCATGACCTGAGCCGAAGGCAGACGCTTAACGACTGAGCCACCCAGGCGCCCCTCCGGTTTCTTTTTTAAAAGCTCCAGATACCCCGGTCTCTATAGCCAGAGCTTCACCAGATGATTGGTTATTCTAAACTCAGATCTAAACTCAGATAAAATACAGTTGTAGGGTATACCGTTTGGCATGTTCGTAATTATGTTCTGAGACTGAAGGTCATTTCCCTCCTTCCTGTCCTTTCCAGAGGTAGCCTGGAATGGGAACAGTACTTTAAGAAGAGTATTTTCTTCTTCATTTAGTACTTCATTTTCCAAATGGTTAGGGAGACTCTTTATCCTTTTGGGGAGATCAGAGGCGGAAACTCACTTTTCACTGGATAGAAGCAAGTAAAATCGGGCCTTGGGAATGGTGTTTGGACTTGGGAGTCTAAACTTTTGGTGGGACAGAGTCCTGAGAGGGTGAGCAGGCGGATACACAAGGCATCTGCCGGACTCTGGCCTGGCGTGTTGTAGATACGAATAAAAAGTTTCCAAATAATGAATTCTTTCCCCGAGAGCCAGGAAATAAGCTTAAAGCTTGGTGTATAATCCAAGGTTATTAGAGGAATAGGCAAAATTTTCACAAAGCCCTGTCATTCCCTTGCATTCAGTCAGTGGTTCTCCAATTGGAGTATCAGCATTGCGTGGAACGCCGGGGTTGTTTGATGGGTATTAAGTTTCAGTTTTGCTAGATGAGTACATTCTAGAAATCTGCTGTGCAACACAGTGCCTATCATTAACAATGTGGTATTGTGTACTTCAGAATTTGTTAAGAGGGTAGATCTCATGTTAAGTGCTCTTACCACAAAAACAAAAAACAAAACGGAATAAAGGAAACTCTGGGAGGTGTTGGATGTGTCTATTACCTTGATTGTGTAATGGTATCCTGGGTGTTTGCCTATGTCCAAACTCATCAAAGTGTACGCATTATACATGCAGGTCTTTGCATATCAAAATACCTCAATAAAGCTGTTAAAAAAAACCCCATGGATGAAAAAACAACAACACAGATTGCAGAGCCTCACTTGCAATTTCTGGGGTGAAGCCTGATAATTGACATTTATAAAAGTTCCCTGGTAAGAACTATTGATCTGTATTAAAAGTCTTGCCCAGGCAGGGAGGAAAGCAAATTATTTCGGTAACCTGGACTCTGGCATGGCGGTCTCCTTTATACTCATCAAACTGATCCAGTGGGTGGAGGTCAGGCCTGCTTTGAGGAAGACTTCCATGTTCAAGGAGGAAGAATTGTTCCAACAAAGCTCCTTACCTAGAATCCCTCAATGCTCAGGAGCTTCAAATACCAGTTGATTAGAAAATTTGCCTTTGTTGTTTACACTTTTGCTGAAAACACATAATTATTATTAAAGAATAAAACAATATATAGAGAGTAAAATTTCCCCAAATTTCCCCTGGAGCAGTGATTCTCGGAGAACTACTTGGCCATATCTGGAGACACTTTTGGTTGTCACTCCTGGGGGAGATGCATCTAGTGAGTAGAGGCCAAGGATGCTGCTCACTTCCTACAATGCAGAGGACAGCCCCACAACAAAGGGTTTTCCAACCCAAAATCTCAAAGGTGCTGAGATTTAGAGTCCCTCTTTTTTTTTTTTTTAAAGATTTTATTTATTTATTTGAGAGAGAGAGAGAGGGAGTATTCTAGCATTGGGGAGGGACAGAGGAACAAGCAGACTCCCCACTGAGTGGGGAGCCCGATGCGGGGCTCAATTCCAGGACCCTGAGGTCATGACCTGAGCCGAAGTCAGACGCTTTACCAACTGAGCCACCCAGGCGCCCTGAGAATCTCTCTTAAGGTAACCACGAAGAAAAGTTTGCTATCGACTTTGAGTTTTTTTGTGTCTATAAAACGTATTTACGTGTAATTTAAAAAACACAAATGAGTTCATACTATATACGTTGTTCTGTTTAACTTTATAGCACAGGCGTGTGTGTGTGTGTGTGCGTATATACATAAATAGGTCATGGCCATCATTCCATGTTAATAGATATAAATCTACCTTTTGAAACAAAATAGTTGCGTAGCATTCAGTTGTGTGGATATACCGTAACTTACCTAACCAATCCCAGACCGAGGGACAGTGACATTATAGCTCTGTTAAAAGGTAAACCTAGGCATATTAAAAATTTTGAGAGTTTTTCTGAGCAAAAATTGATTGGAATCGGGCAGCGCTGAACCAGAAGTGGTTTAGAGTGCCCTGCAGGGGAAAAGACATATACAGAGAAAGTGCAGATGCAGAGAAGAAATTATTTGACTGGCTATATAGCTTAAAGCCTAGTTGACTCTTGGTGATTGGTTGTCGTCGGTGTTTTGATTTCATAACCTTGAGGCATTTATAGACTTCGATTTTGGTGTGCTTACATAGGGCTCCCTGTCATTAGGGCCACTTCGGTCTAATGGCCTCCTTGTTTAATTAACATCTCACTTTCTTGCAGTTATAAACAAAACAAGGTGAGCATTCTCAGACTTAAATTTTTGTGCTCGCCTTGTGATCGCCTCAGTGTCCTCATCCCTAAACTGGGCACAGTAGTGGTACCTACATCGTAGGGTGTTCTCTCAAATAATAAGTAAACATATATAGAGCACTTAGAACAGTGCCTGGCCCAGAGAAAGCACAGTTTTGTTTGCTGTTATGATTATTGGACTAAATTCCTGGAATTGCTTTAATCTTTCAGGTTAATTGTTTGGCGTGGAAATACTGGGAGGTCTCCAGATCCTCTATGCCACCTTTCCTCTTGACTGCACTCCCGTAAGTGAACATTGGCTCCCCTCTCTGGCCCAACAATGAGATTGGTGGGAGTCATCCAAGTCATCTCACCCCCGGGTTTTTGTGAGGAGCCAGAGTGGAGAGTGCCTTCCAGAATTAAGCCCTTGTGAACCAGGATTTAAATTCTGAACTCCACATAGATATTTCAGACAGAGTCTCTTGCCTTTTTTTTTTTCCCCTGTTATTTAAAAACCAAAGCCAAAGCGATCCAAGCCCGAGTGAGTGCCAGTGAAGCAGGTCCCATCTGGGCTGGCCTCCCAGCTGTGCCCAGGCTCCAGGGTGATCAGGGCTGATGTGAGTTGTGGGAATTTCTCTGGGTATGTGTGGGCGTTCAGGCCTGGGAGGGGGAGCCCTGCTTTTTCAAACACAATCTGGACACTCTTTTTCTCTTTATTTCCCTTTTCCTTCTCTTGCTGTTAATTGTCTTCATTTATTAAAAAAAAAAATTTACTGAATGCTTACTATGTACTTGTTCTCAAAGATAATTTATTTTTCCCCTTATAAGAGCTTACAGTCTCTGGGAGGGGGAATATACAAGCATGAAGCCATTTATAATGTCAAGTTGATACTTGGTTGAAAGTGATAAGAGCCTTAAGTCAAACTGGCTTAAGCAATAAAAGTCAGTTTTGGTTCAGGTAACTGGAAACTCCAGGAATAGACTTCAGGCATGAGTGGATCCAGGGGCTGAGTGGTCAGCTATCTGTCTTTTGGCCCGGCTTTCCTCTGTAGGCTTCTGTGTCAGGCATCCTCTTTCTCTGTAGTGGTCTCTGGCCGATTCAAGGCTATATCCTCCTGGTTAAAAGACTTTTTTTTTCCCATCCTTCTCAGTAAGTCGTGGGTTTGACTGGGGTTGTGGTAGATGGATAACTCTGACTGGCTTAGTTTGGTATTGTACCCCTGGAGCTGAGAGTGAAGTGGGGTCCACCCCAAACCACAAGGACTTCAAGTGAAGGGGGTGATTCTCCAAGAAAGCCAGGTGCTGTTACCATGGGAAAGGGTGACGGGTAGAGGGCACAGAGGGGGTGTGACTCTTTCAGACTGGAGAGCTGGAGGAGACTAAACTAAAACTCAGAGAATGAGCTGGGGTTTCAGAGTTCAAGATGGACACTCCAGGCTGGGGCACAAGGAATGTTTGGTCCAGCAGTGGGCAAGGGAAGCAAAGGGTGTGTATCTGCAGAGTAGTTGGGGAACAGAATGCCAGAGAGGTAAGGGACAGTGAAATCAGGGAAGGTTTGTATGACACCATGAGGTGTTTCACCTGTATTCTGGGCACAGATCCTCAGATTTATGTTTCAGAGAGATCATTACATCTTTCCACATAGCGGACAGAATGCAGGGGGCCTGGCCGGAAGGAGGGAGACATGGAAGCTTATTTCTAGAGCCTGGACCTTGGCATGGCTCTCTCCTTCCACTCATCCACATCTCAGCTTAAATACCTGTGTCTTAGAACGGTCTCCCCAGCTGTCCTCTCCATCATTCTCCATTGCAGAGCCATTTTGTTTTCTTCCTTACATTTGTCACTGGCTGAAATGACCTGTTTTATTCACTGGTTTCTCTTGTCTTTACCTTACTAGAATGAAGCATCCTGAGAACAGGGACCTGCCCCTCACCTAGTGTTCACGGTTGTAGCTGTTGCCCATTACAGTTCCTGGCATGCAGCAGATATTTGCTGAATGAATGAAGAGATAAATAAGATAGCAGTCCTGTGAATGGAGAGGCAAGAACAGATCTGAGTAATATTAAGCTGGTAGCAATGACAGATTTGGGCATAAAGGGAAAAAGACCCATGGGCTGGTGTAGAGGAGGAATAACATGTAGAATTTGGGTTTGGAACAGTCTAGTGGTCATGATGAGTAGGCCATATGGGTCTAGAGCAGTCTTTCTCAACCTCTGTTTCATTATTGCCTCCCTAAAGGGAACAATTTAATTTCTCCTGAATGAGAGAATTTACCAGGAATAAGATTTTGTTGAATAGGATTGAGCTTTAGTTAGTCACAAATCATTGTAATAACTAAGATTTTTTTTTTTTCTGCTGTCTCTACCTGAACCAGTTTTTCCGCCTAGGGGGCCATATTGCCTCTGTTAAGAATACATGGCCAAGAGTTTGGGGGGGGGGGTTGTTCTGGACTGGAGATGCCAGAATCGGGTGTCATTTCTTTTACTTTTTCCTGCTCTCTCCTTGTCTTTCTTTCTCACTTTCTATTTTATTCTCTCTGTTCTTCATCTCTTACTTCTACTTTTTCTTTCTTTCTTTTTTTTTTTTAAGATTTTATTTATTTGAGAGAGCCAGAGAGCACAAGCAGGGGGAGCAGCAGAGGCAGAGGGAGAAGCAGGCTCCCGCTGAGCCGGAAGCCCGATGCAGGGCTCGATCCCAGGACCCTGGGATCATGACCTGAGCCGAAGGCAGACACTCAACCAACTGAGCCACCCAGGCGTCCCTACCTTTTTCTTTCTCTTCCTCTCCCCTCAACCAGTCCATCAGGCAACATATGTTTTTTGTTTTTGTTTTTTTTTAAGATTTTATTTATTTATTTGATAGAGAGAGACACAGCGAGAGAGGGAACACAACAAGCAGGGGGAGTGGGAGAGGGAGAAGCAGGCTCCCTGCTGAGCAGGGAGCCCCATGCGGGGCTCAATCCCACGACCCTGGGATCATGACTGGGAATGAAGGTAGAGAATTAAGGACTGAGCCACCCAGGCGCCCCTCAACATATGTTTACGGAGACCCCATTCTCTGATTGATGCTATTTGGGCGTAGAAGAGAGGCAGGATAGGACGTCTGTTTCCCTGCCCACAGAAGAGGGGCATGGTGGGTGGGAGGCTTGCTCCATCCCAAGAGGAGCCACAACATCCCTGGGGAGAACAAACATTTATAGAACAGCCCTGGGCTAAGCTCTTGGGCCTGTGGAGGCTGATTTCAGGGGCAAATGCAGAGCTGCCATTGTTTTCCTCCTCTCATTCTCCCTGTCTCTTTCCAGGGCTCACTACTTGGCTTCTGTCCCAGCTTCCCAGTGTGTGCCCTTTCTGATCAGCCTGGGGAAGAATCAGTTGGACTCCTTGGTTTTAGATTCCCACAAAAAGAATTCAGTCCTTAGGAAGGTACAGCAATGCCTGGTAAGGAAACTCTTCCTGGGTGACACTTTCCCTGATACTCTTTCCTCTCTGGGTGTCTATGGCTATCCTGGGGAGCCCTCGGGGGATCTGGCTGGGACCTTGAGCTTGTGGTGATGGCCCGAAGTCTGACTTGTGGGTCTTAAAGCTGGCCCTGGGACCCTGGGTGGGGCAATCTTGGCCATCGGTTCTGAGGACTGCCATCCTGGGGCTCGAATGATGGGAGGCTGCTCTGGGGGACTAGAAAGATCACAGTACACAGTCTGGGATCTAGGCTGGCCTCTGGCAGTGGTTGGTTATGTGGCTTCCAGCAAGTTATTCCCCTCCTTGAGCCTCAGTCTTCTCATCCCTAAGATGGATGCAAGAGCACTTCCTGCATGGTTATTGAGGGCATGAAATAGGCAATAAATTGTTCACTGCCAAGGCCCAAAGGGCACACTGTCTGAGTGTGAACCCTAGGCTTGCAACTGGCTGGCAGTTTCTTTATCTTTAAAAAGTGGGTGATATTAGAACTTATCTCTTACAGTTACTTTGAAGATGAAGATTAGGACGTGTAAGCTCTTAGAACACTGCCTGGCATGTATTAAACACTCAAATGTTATCTCCTTTTGTCACTGGGGAAAGAGCTTTAGAGGCTTTCAAGTCCCATACAGATTTTTTTTTTTTAAAGATTTTATTTATTTATTTGACAGAGAGAGACACAGCGAGAGCAGGAACACAAGCAGGGGGAGTGGGAGAGGGAGAAGCAGGCTTCCCGCGGAGCAGGGAGCCCGATGCGGGGCTTGATCCCAGGACCCTGGGATCATGACCTGAGCCGAAGGCGGACGCTTAACGACTGAGCCACCCGGGTGCCCCCAAGTCCCATACAGATTCTGAAGTGCTGTTTTTATTCTTGCTGTAGTATTATTAGTATGGTCGTTGAACTCTGGGGTGTCCTCAGAGCAATGGCACCAACGATGACGTCAGTCCTCATTTATGGAGTGTTCACCGCGTGCCAAGTCTTCTGCCCGCACCGGCTCCTTGGTGGGGCCCCCTAGACTTCCGAGGCCTGCCTCCCTGGGGTAAAATCAGACCCCGTGCTGTCTCTTCTAGTCCATGGTAGGGTGGGTGATTCAGGTCCTGGAACCTTTATGAGGTTGGGGATCGGGATGTGTTGTGGAGGGGTCATGATTTTGAGCCCTGCTGGATCTTCCCATCGGCTCCGCTTGTCGGTTTCAGAACAACTCCACTGCTGACGAGTACGTGGTAGACATCGTGGGCAAACTGCTCTGCCACTTGCCGGCAGCCGTCCTCCACCGCGGGGTCTCCGCCCAGGCCTGGGCCGCAGCCCTGCACGGGCTCAGAGACTGCCCAGACCTCAGCCCCGAGCAGAAGGCTGCCGTGAGGCTCAGGCTCCTGGAACAGCGCGGGTGAGGAGGGGCCAGGCTCGGCCCCGGGGGGTGGGGAGGGCGGGGGGCTGAGCGCTGCACAAGGGGCGCCGAACCCTGGTGCTCCTGCCCTCCAAACAAGAGAGTCTCCGGCTTAGGACAAGGTTAGCCGCTTTCGTTTATTCTAGAAATGTGACCTTTCTTTTTTGGGCCTCAGATGCCCTGTAAAGTGAGGACAGTAGCTGCTCTGCAGGCCTCCGTGGTTGTCACCAGTACGTCTTGGCACATTTAAGGACAGGAGTTTTGAAAAGGTGTAACTTTACAAATGCAAGGAGGTGCATCCTTATTCTTGGGTAATAACAACAACAAACAGTAACAATAACGCAGATGATCAAAGCATTGTCAGCTCTGGGTCCGGGGCAGCTCTGGGCGGGGGAGGGGACGGACACAGAACTGTTTTTTCTTGTGTAGAGTCTTCTCAAGTTGGGGCGGGTATTTGGGTAGGACCTAGCCATCAGTCAGCGGTTAAAGACAGCAGATGTTTCTGGAGTAATTACTCTGTCCCAGGCACATGGGACATGGACTCGAGAGGCCGACTCCTTGGGTTCAAGTTTTGTGTGCATGGTGGTACGCTCTATTGTCTATGTGACCTGGGAAAAGCTACTTAATCTTTTTGCACTTTAATTTCTACATCTGTAGAATGGGGACAGTCATGGAAGAGGAAGGACAGGCTGTGCTGTTAGTGACAGAAGTTCAACAATTCAAGCTAAAAAAGAAGTGGGAGTTTATTGAGTTCAGAAACAGAATGTAATGGAAAACTCCAGGGGTATACTTCAGGCCTGACTGGATCCAGAGGCTCAAGTGATGTTGTCAGGAATATGCTCCTCCCAGCCCTCAGCTCTGTGTTCCTTGGTGTGGCCTCTATTCTCTCCACTTGGTAATGGGAACAACTTCCAGTATTCTCTTTACTGCCAGAGATACCAGGAGGAAGAGGGCTTCTCCAGTAGTTCCAACAAAATTCCCAAGGGTGACCTGGTGTCCTGAATGTGCTACCCTGCATCACATGCCTGTTCTCTTGGTCAGGGAAGTGGGACTTGCCCAGGTATGAAGTTGGTCTGTTCCTGCAAGAAAAGGATGCTGGGAGACAGAGAAAACAGCACGGTGTTTCAGATGACTGCTTATCCTCTTTTCCTAGACTTCCCCAGAACTGGACGGCCGAGACGACAAAGGACTTGGGACCCTTTCTAGTACTTTTTTCAGGAGATGAATTAAGCTCTATTGCCACAAAGGTACCTCTCTGTTCCATCTTTGGAAGGCTGAAGGGGTTTGAAGGGGAGAGAAAGTGTGGTCAGTTATATACCCCCTTGGGTTTACTGCCTGTTTGCTTTCTGGAACCTTCTTCCCTGCCTCAAAGGGCTCAGATGTTTCCAGCTCTGCTCCAGGATGCCCAAGGTTTGGGAAAAGGGAGTGAGACAGCAGCGAAACCAACTCTGGGCTTTTCACATGGCCCTCCGTCCGGGCAGACGTGCCCAGACTGGGAGCTGTAGGTCAGTTACCACCCTGCTATCTGTGTGCTGCCCACATGCATGCCTGTTTCAGGGCTAACATTCAGCAGTGCCGTATACACATGCACACGTATGTCCAGTGTGTGCAATCCCACGTGCAAACACATTTAATCCAAAACCAAATCCTTATGGAGCATTGCCTTTGGGCACACACTTCGCTTGGAGCACCTCTCCAAAAGTTAGACAGGGTAGGCCAAGAGCTGTGCCAAACAGGTACAAATTTGTCATCTTTTTGCTGTATAATCAAGCCACGTGATCTCATTGGCACGCAACAATAAGTATTAATTTCTTGAGGACTGGTCTGTGGGTCACCGGGACTGCTCTGCTTCCAGAGTCTGCTTCTGGGGCTCAGGCTACCTGGCGCTTGTTCTTCACGCCATGGAGGTCTGAAACTCCAGAGGAGTTTTGAAAATGACCTGGGAAGGTCATTTTCCATTGGCCAAAGCAAGTCACATGACCAAGCTCAACCTCGGAGGGGCAGGAGGTAGTCTCCTTCATGCAGAAGTGGAGAGTGGGGAGGGAGTAAGTATTTGCTGGACGAGACTCAGATGGACTGGAAGGCACATCCACACACTCTCATCCCCATACGTGCACGTGCAAGATGTACATTGTCATACGTGCTCAGCAGAACCTGAACACACAGCGTGTCACCCAGGTTCACACACAGCGTACATTCCAGTGTCCAGGCATGGTAAAATCGTCTTCTGGGGTGTCCATATGGTCATAAGTAGCAGATGCATGTATATTATATACTTATCTAATCTTCTAAAGATCAATGAAATTGAAAAAGCTTGATCTCAATACGGTTAAATCTCAGAAACAGCGCAGGGTTAAAAAAGGTGAGTTGCAAAAGAGTACATATAGTAGGATACTAAATAAATGAACAAATATTAGTTAAATTAAAATTTTTTTTCACTATGAAAATGCTTTAATGGTGGTGGGTTTTTTTTTTTTATCATGAAAATAGTTACATTAATTTTAAGCACATGCAAAAACAGTTCTAGATGTAAGTCAAGTTTAGAAGTGCATGAGAATGGTTAATGCCAAATTCAGGGTGCTGGTTACTTCTGGGGAAGGAAGGACACCAAAGAGGGAGGGAAGGACCAATCAACTATATTTGTGATCTTTTATTTCTTAAGTTAGGTGTGGGTACATGGCTGTTGTGTTGTATTATTCTACTTTTTTTAATGACTGAAATATTTAATAAGACAAGTAATACATGCTCCTGGTTAAGACATTTCAACTATACCAAAAGCTACAGGATGGCAGCAAGTTTCTCCTCCACCGCCACTTCTAGGTCCCCAGCCTGACTCCCCAGAGGTGATCACTCTTCCCGGATTCTTCTGCATCCTTTCAGGAAAATCCTCCTCCTACTTATATATGTTCTTCCCTTAAAAAATACAGAATGGAAAATACCATTCACTCTGCTGTGCATTTTGCTTTTTAAAAGTTAACTATGTCTCTTGTGAGTTGCTTGTGACCATAGCTGCACATGACAATCACTGGAGAGATTCTAAAAGGACACCTACATGGCCCCCACCCCAGGCCAATGGTCTTAGAATCTTCGGGGTGGGGCCTGGTGTCCGGAGGTTTCCCAGGTGATTGTCACCTACAGCCAGGATGGGGAACAACTGGTTTAGAGTGGGACACTAATTCTGAAGGTTAGAATTGAAAGAGGAGCTATTATAACCTGAGGGGCTTTCTCTTTGGACAGAGTGGGACCCAGTGACGCATAGCTGTGGGAGAGAGCGTGATAAATGCTCTGGACTCATTGTCGGGCCTACCAATAATATCCTGGGTCTTGACAAATCGCACTGGTTCTAGATGAGAAATGGCACCTTCTCCAGGGCAACTGGAAGCTCCCTCGTTGCTAGTCTCCACTCAGAATTAGAGACCATCCTCTCTTTCTACTTAAAAAAAAAAAAAAAAAAAAGATTTATTTAATTATTTGAGAGAGAGAGAGAAAAAGAGCATGAGGAGGGAGGGTAGGGGCAGAGGGAGAGGGAGAGAGAGAGAAAATCTCAAGCAGACTCCCCGCTGAGCACGGAGCCCAATCCCACAACCACGAGATCACAACCTGAGCCAAAATCAAGAGTCGGACGCTCAACCCACTGAGCCACCCAGGCGCCCCCTCTCTTTCTCCTTTTTATGATGAATGTAAAATTTGATAAAAATTTAAAAACAATACCAGACCAAAACGGGGTAGGATCCCCTACATTTTTTATAGATCTTATCAGGTTGCTCCGCTAATTCTGTACCGTTTAACAGTCCCATAGAAGAATTAGTGTGCGTATTTACTGCATTTTGCTCAACATTAAGTGTTATCACTTCATCTTATTTTTAGGTATTCTCACTTTCTTTTATTTTTGGTAATCAGATGGGTGAAAAACAATATATACTTGTGGTATTGAACATTTAGTGGATTGCTAATGGGGTTAAGTATTATTTTGTATGATTCTTTGTAGAGACCAAGTTGGTTGAGCTATGGGATGCAATTATGTAAGAAGCTGCTATAGAAGAAACACAACCCCCAAGGGAGGGAGTAAGTAGTATCATAGTGTAAATCTGTGTTTAATGTGCTTTAATTATTATTTGTTTCTCCTCCTTCCTCTTCTTTCCTGCACACAGTTTCCGGATATCCTTCAGCAGACAGCTTCCGAGATAGCTGGGACCTTGCCCCCCGAAGAATTCCTCTGGGCTGTCTTTGACTCTGTCCGGAACAGCAGTGAGAAGAGCCCCAGCTCTGCCCCCAGCCCCGGTGAGTGTTTCCGGGGTGTCCCAGCTGGAGCTGAGTAGCAGGTGTTTGGCCTCAGTCCCTGGCATCCAGAGGCCTCCTTTGTCCAGGGGATTGGATGCAATGTTGGCAAAGCATCATGGCAAAAAGCCACAGGCCAAAGAATGTCCCCTGTAGTAAAGTGATTTGGAATCACATCTTATGCTCCTTACCCAGGCCAGTCAGTTAAATGTGATCACGTGGCAACAAACGTTTCAAAAGAATTGACTTAAAGGGTGTAAATGGCTGAGTGACAGTGTATTGCAGTGCTGGGGCCAGGCTGTGAACCCTGGGTCTGTTGCTTACTGGCTGTGGGACTTTGGGTAAGCCCTTTAACCTCTCTGTGCCTCCGTGTTCATCCTCTGTAAGATGGGGAGAATGAAAGTCCCGATCTCCTTAGGTTGTTATGAGGATTAGTGGATTGAAACCTGTAAAGGTGTTCACAACAGTGCCGGGCAATGTAGGAAATGTTCCATAGGTGTTAGCTCTTTTTATGATTTTTGTGCACCCACTGAGCACAGACTTGTACCAAGCAGGAGGGGGCAAGGTTAATCAGACCCAATCATAATTGTAATAAGAATGGCGGGCAGTCAGTGCTTGCTTGCTTTCTTGCAAAAAATAATTACTGAGCACCGACTGTGTGGACAAAACAGACAAAAATCCCTGTCCTCAGAGGACTTACTTTCAAGGGGCTGGGCTGTGAGGGTGGGTGCCCGACAATGAATCACACACACAGTAAGTAAAAGACATAGTATTTTGGGGGATGGTAAGTGCCAAGAAGGAAAATAAAGCAAGGCAAGGAAGGGGTCAGGGAGTGGGGGATGGGAGGTTATAATTTGCAAAGAGAACCGTGGAGGTAGGTTTCACTGAGAAGGGGACATTTCGGGAGAGCCCTGGGGATTGTGAGCGTGGGCTGCTTGGATATGTGGCGTTGCAGTCTTCCAGGCAAATGGAAGTGTAACAGGAACAGAAAGGAATGGGACATGAGAGGCCAGTGTGACTGGAGTGCACGAGAGACAAGGCCACATAGGGCCTTATAAAGGAAGCCCTAAGGACTTTGTCTTTGTCTTTGGGTTGGGGTCTCATGGAGGCACCAAGCAAAGAAGTGTCATGATCCGATTTATGTTTATCTCGGGTGGTCCTCTCTCTGTGCACCCCTGTCCTGTGATGTGGGTGCTGTGCTTGCTTCCCTTTTCTTGACATGGGAAACTGAGGTTTAGAGAGAGATTAAGAGACTTGGCCAAAGTCAAGGAGTGAGCAATGGCAGCTCTTGGATCTGTGCCCAGAGCTGGTGGCGATCGCCATTAGCTCCTCCTGCTCTCACAGCCCAGCAGTCACTTGTCACATGGCAGCCCACCTGCTCCGTGCGTGCGGGAGCGCGAAAGTAAGACTCGCCGCACTCTGGGGAGGACCCTCTGTTAGGACTGCATCGTCGGAGTTTTCTTCCGTGGTTCTGGATATTCATTATTGCTGTGCTTATAGTAATTAATGGCATAGCAGAATTACTAGTTGGTTTCATTTTAGTTAATTTGTGTGTTGATTCATTCAACCAATATTTGCTAAACACCTACTGTGTGCCAGGCAGGGACCACAGCAGGATAAGACCAAATCCCCGCCACATGGTATAACCATTTTGTTCCTCTCTAATTCTGTACTATCACTGGATCCTGTTGTCATTGGAAAGTGGGGGTGGAGTGCGGGAGTCTAGGAAGGATGTGTCTTTTGTGGTAAAGATGCTTGAGGACCACACGTGGCAACCTCAATCTGGTCCACTTTCACCTCTTGACTGGAGTCCAATGAGTTGCCATTGAGAGGCAGTGAGAACGGAGTGGCCACAGGGCTTGGGAATGTTCTGGCTCAGGTGGTGCTGGTGAGTCTGTGAGCCTCAGAGGTGGACGGCTGCTAAGACAGGAAAGCCAGGATTGTTCTTCAGACAAGGAGCCTTGGGGGAGCACCTGGGTGGCTCAGTTGGTTTAGCGTCTGCCTTTGGCTTAGGTCATGATTCCAGGGTCCTGGGATCGAGCCCCGCGTCTGGCTCTCTGCTCAGTGGGGAGTCTGCTTCTCCTTCTCACTCTTCCTCGGTGTTTGCTCTCTCTATACATCTCTCTCAAATAAATGAATTAAAAAAAGAAAAGAAAAGGAGACTTGGGTTTTCTCCCAGGTTGAGCACATTGGGGAGAAATATCTCATTTGTGTGTTGATGATGTTAACTGGTTTGACCAGGTGATGTTCAACTTAGTCAAAGACTGAAATGGATGGGTTTTCTCCTGTTGCAAAGGAAAATGCAAGAGGCCAATTTCTCCTCTTTCCCAGAAAGTGGGAAGACCATAGCCTCCATGATGGCAAATCGTTCTTCCTTCCCACACTTAAAGATTCTATTTATTTATTTGAGGGAGAGAACGTGCGGAAGCACGCACACACAAGCGGGGAGTGGCAGGCAGAGGGAGAAGCAGACTCCCTGCTGAGCAGGGAGCCCAGTGTGGGACTCGATCCCAGGACCGTGAGATCATGACCTGAGCCGAAGGCAGACGCTTAACCCACTGAGCCACCCAGGCATCCCACCCTTACCACACTTAAATAGGACTGTTTCTTCCTCGTAATTCTGGAAGCCTTAACTCCGGGTTGCAAACAAATGCGAGGTGGCAGCTGCTGGTAATAGAACTAATAAAGATAGCTTACAAGTACTGAGTGCTTACTGTATACCTAGCATCGTTCTAAGTGCTTCATATATAACAATACATTTAATCCTTCCAAAAATCTGATGAGATAATTTTATCCTCATTTTACTGACGAGGAACTGAGGCAGAGAGGGGTTAAATAATTTAGCTTTGGATTTGAATCTGAAGCCAGAACTGTTCACCACCAGCTCCCACCGTCCTCCAGGCGATTTGGAGCCCCACTGTAATGTCACAGAGCTCCTACTGCGTGCATGTGGCTGTGCAAAAAGTTGGCATTTCCGTGATTTTGTTACCAGATAATTAGCAAGAAGTGGCCGAAGTGGGATTCAAGCTGCTCCCCGCGTCCCTGCTCTCAGTGTCTATGCTCCGCTGCCTCTCATGAATAAATCCGCCCGGACAAGGAGATTACTCATTTCAATAAAGACTAACATTCCCTGAAGCTCTCTTTCCTCTGTTCCTCCCCGTTCTTGAGGTTGCCATGGAGTCATGGCTCCTTCTTCTGGTGACATCTTCAAGTTGGCGGAAGCCAATGCCTGCTGGGCCCCCCAGGACCTGCTCTGCATGGAGGAACACACGTTCGTCAGGAACGTGGAGCTGCTGGGGGCCGTCAGGGGTTTCAGCCCCCCTCAGCTGATGACCCTAAAGGAGAAGGCAGTACAGGTAAAGCCCACCTCAGGGAGGGAGCTTTCAAGAGAGGGAAACCCCAGCATGACAGTCCCAGCGCTTCTGTGTGTAGAACCCACCTCAGGGAGGGCGCTTTCAAGAGAGGGAAACCCCAGCATGACGGTCCCAGCGCTTCTGTGTGTAGAACCCACCTCAGGGAGGGAGCTTTCAAGAGAGGGAAACCCCAGCGTGATGGTCCCAGCGCTTCTGTGTGTAGAACCCACCTCAGGGAGTTTTCACGGGCGTTGTGCCATTGTAATTTCTCTGTATCGACTCGGTGCCATAGGCGTGCACTCCACATCCGAGAAATTTCTAGTTCCTCCCTCTCAGGGCTGTAGCACAGAACAGAGATGTGTCTTGGCATCTCATGGACACTCAGTAAAAAGTTCTGTGGGTGTTCTGGTGCTTCTGAGACGGTTTCCAGGAATGGTGCCTTTTCTTTCTCCACTTGGAGAACCTCAATTGCTGCTTACCGCAGATTTTCTCAGAATCCATTGCAAATTTGTCTGAAAACATACCAGGAAGGAGTAAAACGGAGACTACAAGTCTTTTTCCGTCTTTATAAAGTTGCCTTTGAGTGGCTTGTTTCAGCCATTTGGATAGTTGTAGAATATCTGGTTATCCTTGTGGGGTTGACATTAAGTTCCTTAAAATTATATTTATAACTCTTTTTTATATAAATGACCCAAGTTTATTGTAGGAAAGTTGGACAAGTAATAAAAAAGAAAATCCGTCATAATCTTCTACCCAGAGATAAGCACTGTTAACTGTTTTGGTATAGTCACCTGAAGCTCCCCAGACTTCTGTGTATGTATATAAAATGTATTTATATATTTCATGTATACTCACACATATATGTTAGAAAAAAATAATATCATGCTCACCCACTATTCAATAACTTGCTGTCAACACCCAACAGTATAAATGTATATTTTCCATATCAGAAATATAAATTTATATCAGCATTTTAAATAGTTATATAATATTTCATATTATGGTTTGTCCTTTTTTTTTCTGGTCCTTATTTATTTAGCAAATTGGTAGACTTTTAGGTTGCTTATATTTTTTTAATGCCTCAAGGTACATATTTTGTACATATTTTGGGGGACATTTGTCTCTCATTATTTACTTAGGCTAAATTCCCAGAGGTGGAAATTTGGGGTCAAAGTGTATATTTTCTTTTTAAGATTTTTTATTTATTTATTTGAGAAAGAGAGAATGAGAGACAGAGAGCACGAGAGGGAAGAGGGTCAGAGGGAGAAGCAGACTCCCTGCTGAGCAGGGAGCCCAATGTGGGACTCGATCCCGGGACTCCAGGATCATGACCTGAGCTGAAGGCAGTCGCTTAACCAACTGAGCCACCCAGGCGCCCATGTGTATAAATATTTTAAAAGCTATTGATACGCATAACCAAATTCCCTTCCAAAAATTATGTACTGATTTATATTCTCAATATCAATAAATGAGAGTATCCTTTACCACATATTTTTTCAACACCATAAATGATCATTCTTTTTATTCCTTATCAATATGATCAGCTAACATGGTATTCTTTGATTGTTGTTAATGTAGAACTTAAAAAATTATGACCAAGATTGAACTTTTTTCCATGTCTGTTTCTTCTTTTGTGAATTTCTTGTTCATATCTTTTTTTTTTCAAAAATCAGTAAAACTTTATTTGCTTCTATTCTTTCACCATTAGCAGAAAACTGGAGAAAGCGAAAATGTTTTGTGCTTACAAAGATAAATGGCCTCTTTAGCCAGTAAAGATCAAAACCTCAAACTAGGACTCTGAAAAACAAACTGAGGGTTCTAGAGGGGAGGGGGGTGGGAGGATGGGTTAGCCTGGTGATGGGTATTGAGGAGGGCACGTTCTGCATGGAGCACTGGGTGTTATGTACAAACAATGAATCATGGAACACTATATCTAAAACTAATGATGTAATGTATGGGGATTAACATAACAAAAAAAAAATTAAAAAAAAAACAAAAAAAAACCAAAACCTCAAACTACAATAAGGAAGATAAAATCACTCTCCCCCACATTCCCTGAGTTGTCCTTGTCATCTTAGACAAAACCTTAGTCCACTGGCCAGGGACCCTGTGTGTGGCCAAGTCAAGATGAGGGCCAAGAAATCAGACCAATAAATTCCGGTGATAAATATATATATATATATATACACACATATATATACACATATATATACACACATATATATACACATATATATACAGTTGTAGTCCTTTCCTTATTGATTTATAAGAGAACTTCATATATTAAAGAGATTTACCCTATGTCTGTTTAAAATACTGTTAGTAATGGTCAGTCTAATCTGGATTTTTTTTCACTTGAAGGTTTGGGACATGCCTTCTTACTGGAAAGAATACCATATCACCTCCCTGGGGCGCATTGCTCTGGCTCTTAATGAGAGTGAGCTGCAGCAGCTGGATCTCAGCTCCATTGATACCGTGGCTTCCCTAAGCCGGCAAACCGAATGGACCCCAGGACAGGTAGGTAGATGTTGCTTGATCTTTTAAATATTCCATTTCTGTCTTAATTTTGTGTATATTTTCCTTTATGTCCTTGAACATACAGTATTTGTAATAGCTGCTTTAAAATCTTTGCCGTTAATTCCGTCATCAGTTATTTCTGAGTCTGTTTCTATAGACTAATTTTTCTCTTAGTTTTGGGTTATGTATTTTTATTTTATATGCAAGGCTGGTAATTTTGACTGGCTGGCTAATGGGCATTGTGAATTTTATATTTTTTGAGTGCTTGATTTAGTTGTACTCCTTCGAAGGGTATTGGGCTTTGTTCCAGCATATATTCATTCATTCATTCATTCATTCATTTATATTTTTTAAACATTTAAAAATTTATTTTATTTTGTTATTAAAGATTTTATTTATTTATTTGATAGAGAGAAAGAGAGAGTGGGAACATAAGCAGGGGGAGTGGGAGAGGGAGAAGCAGGCTTCCCGCCGAGCAGGGAGCCTGATGTGGGGCTTAATCCCAGGATACTGGGATCATGACCTGAGCCGAAGGCAGACGCTTAACGACTGAGCCACCCAGGTGCCCCTAAACGTTTTTTAAATTTAAATTCAATTAATTAGGGGCACCTGGGTGGCTCAGACGGTTAAGCATCTGCCTTCGGCTCAGGTCATGATCCTGGGGTCCTGGGATCGAGCCCCACATTGGGCTCCCTGCTCAGCGGGAGCCTGCTTCTCCCTCTGCCTGTCTCTCCCTCTGCTTGTGCGCACACTCTCTTTCTGACAAATAAAGAAAATCTTTAAAAATAAATAAATAAGTAAATAAATTCAATTAATTAACATATAATGTATTATTGGTTTCAGAGGTAGAGGTCAGTGATTCATTAGTCTTATATAATAACCAGTGCTCATTACATCACATGCCCTCCTTAATGTCCATCACCCAGTACCCCATCCCTCCAGTCCCCTCCCCTCCAGCAACCCTCAGTTTGTTTCCTATGACTAAGAGTCTCTTATGGTTTGTCTCCCTCTCTGGTTTCATCTTGTTTTATTTTTTCCTCTCTTCCCCTATGATTCTCTGTTTTGTTTCTTAGATTCCACATATCAGTGAGATCGTATGATAATTGTCTTTCTCTAATTGACTTATTTCGCTTAGCATAATACTCTCCAGTTCCATCCATGTCATTGCAAATGGCAAGATTTCAATTTTTGATGGCTGAGTAATGTTCCATTGTATATATATATACACCCCATCTTCTTTTTCCATTCATCTGTTGGTGGACACCTGGGCTCTTTCCATAGTTTGCCTATTGTGGACATTGCTGCTATGAACATTGGGGTGGATGTGCCCCTTAGGATTACTACTGGCATACATTTAAATTACTTTCAAATCAGTCTGATCCTTTTGAGGCTTCCTTTTTTAAAAATTAATTAATTAATTAAAATTTTTAAAAAGATTTTATTTATTTGAGAGAGAGCAGAGCTAGAGAGAGAGAGAGAGAGAGAGCGCACCAGTGGGGGTGGAAGGGCAGAGGGAGGAGAAACAGGCTCCCCGCCGAGCAGGGAGCCCGACGTGGGTCTGGATCCCAGGACCCTGGGATCATGACCTGAGCCAAAGGCAGGCGCTTCACCGACTGAGCCACCCAGGTGCCCCAAGTCTTCCTTTTGAGGATTATTAGGGTAAATCCAGAGTGACCTTTATTCTGTAGTTAACTTATCTCCATTATTCAGACTGATTCTACTGGAGATTCTGCCTAATGCGCTGTGTATTTCCAGACCCCTCTGTTCTGGCTGGTGGGAATGTGATCTCTTTCCAACTCCATATGAGCTCTGAGAATTGTTCAGCCTATCACTTTCTGATGCGTCTTCCTGATACTTATGTAGATTTCACTCCTGGTCTGTGTAGAGAGGTCAGTACTCAGCCAGATGGGGGAAGACCTCTCTCTCTTCTGCCAAGTTTCTCTTCTGGTGTTCTCTCTCTCTGAAGTTTTCTACTCTCCAGTACTTTCCCCCACAGATTACAGGTGCCCTGGCTTCTCTGACCTTGGATCTCTATGTTCTCAGCTCAACTGGACCACTGGGTTTGTTTAGGTTCCCTTTCCTGCTCCCTGGCCTGGAAAGTGCTTCTTGGCAGTAAGCAAGGGCAATTTTCAGGCTCTCCTTATTTATGTTCCCTCTTTCAGGATCATAGTCCTGTATTCTCCATTGTCCAGTGTCTGAATATAGTTGTTTCAAAGATTTTGTTCAGTGTTCTCATTGCTTAGGAAGTTGGTTTCTGTGTCAGTTAATCCTTCATGCGTTAAAGAAGAAGTTCTCTCCAGAATTTAATTGTTTCAACTGGGAGGGATGTTAACCCACTGTATTGCTAGAAAGGGGAGTCTTAGATGCTCTGTGGTATCTTCATGCTCAGGCAGCCCTCCCTCAGTGGTCAAATTCAACACCAGCTTTACATATTATCTAATTAGCATCCCCATAAAGAAAGAGCCCCTCTTGCATGAATTTTTGAAAAAGTCCCAGCATTGACTCTAATTGTGCAGTTGCCCACCCCAGGCAGTCACTGTGATCAGGAGTAGAATATGTTGGTTGGCCCGGCATGCCTCAGGGAGTGGGGTCCTTCTCAACATGACCCTATGAACTGACAGGGGGAATGGAGGGTGGGAGGCTGCATAAGGCCCCCAAAGACATCTATGCCCCAATCCCTGCGAGCTTTGAAGATGTTCCCTTATGTGGCAAAAGGGATTTTACAGATCTGATTAATTTAAGGGTCTTAAGATGGGAGGATTCTCTTGATGAGCCCAGTGTAATCACAAGGGTCCTTAGGAGAAGGAGACGGGAGGCCACAGATCCAGGAGGCCGTGTGACTAGGGAAGCAGAAGGACACAGAGAAAGATTTGAAGGCACTATGCTGCTGATTCTGAAGATGGATGATGTGGCTACAGGCAGCCTCTGGAAGCTAGAAAAGGCAAGGGAATAAATTCTCTCTAGAACCTCCAGAAGGAACAACCTCCAGAGGAAACAAATACAGGGTAGTTCACCCAAGGAAAAGCATGGTGTTCTCAAACAAAGGGAGGATGGGTGCTGGGCAGGCAGAACCAATGGATGTCCCCCAGTCTCATGAGCTTTTTGGAGTCAGTATTGCCACGTCCCATAACTCTGACTGGCCCCATTCAAACACAACACATTGTGAATTGTACCCCGCCCCCCCCACCCCCAGCCCCGGAGCTGGGCAGCATGGAGACCCTGGCCATGAGGATTATGTGAGTCAATACATGTGAAACATTTTGAACAATGCCTGGCACATAGAATTCAGTAAAAATTAATTGTTTTCATTGTTGTGGCCGCTGAGGCCATCATCACCACCACCACCACCACACTTGCTCTCTTTGGCATCTCACCTCATTTGCAAGTGAACCCAGCAATCTGAGGTTCCTTCCATCCTGACATTCTATAATGACTGATTTTGACTGTTTGAGAAGTGCCACATCACCCTTCGGTTATTAAAATCCTTCTATTTACAGTCTGGGAGAAAACAGAAAAATATATCCAACTTAGAAACTAGAGAATCTCTTTCCCTTTGTACCGATTTTAGTTCCCACAGATGCCAGTGGGATTTATCAATATGTTTGGAGAGGATATGAAAACCTAACATTTGCATATATCATTTGCAGTCAGTTCCTCAACTTTTGCTCCCAATCAAACCCTTAAATGCATGTTTCTAGATTAATAGTCAGACCTGGTGGAACTACATTAACAGAGTTCAGTTTAAAAACCAATTTAAGGGGAGAAAAAACTATTAGAGAAGCCAGAGGGTTGAACGGAGAGATTGAAATCTTACAGCTATTCATTTTTCAGAGGGTTAATATTGCCTAAAAATGTTAGTATTAATTGTCTTGGAATCATTACAGATACACTAGTCCAGTCATTCAAGTAAATATATTTTGGCTTATCACCTTGCAGGCTGAGCTTGCATTTTCCAGGTTCCAGTGGCAAGGACAATTTAATACCGCATCTTCAAAGTAATTTTATTTGAATCGTATTTTCGCACTTTCATTTTAAAACGGGCACACCTGATAGTTGGGGAGCACAAATTGTTATGAGTCAACTAGTGAAACCTGATTGTGAAGCCTTAATAGGAAAAGTTCAAAAGCGACCTCAAATCTCTCTCTTCTCTCCATACCCAAACATCTTCACTGTCTAAGAGTACAAGCTCTGGAGTCGGAATGCCTGGGTTTTAATCTTAGTTATTTGCCGGTTGTGTAGCCAATGGGGCTTAGTTACTTTACCTCTCTGGGCCTCAGCTTCCTCATCTGTGAGAATGAGAATAATATTAATATTTCACAGGGTTGGGGCGCCTGGGTGGCTCAGCTGGTTGAGCATCTGCCTTTGGCTCGGGTCATGATCCCAGGGTCCTGGGATCAAGCCCTGCATTGGGCTCCTTGCTCAGCGGGAAGCCTGCTTCTCCCTCTGCCTCTCCCCCTGGTTGTGCTCTCTCTTTCTCTCTCTCTGACAAATAAATAAATAAATAAATAATTTTTTTGAGGATGATTTCTTTTAAGATTTTAGTTTTGCGAGAGAGAGAGAGAGAGAGAGAGAGTGAGCATGAGCATGAGAGGGAGAAGCAGACTCCCCAGGGAGCAGGGAGCCCGATGCGGGACTCGATCCCAGGACTCTGGGATTACGACCTGAGCCAAAAGAAGACACTTAAGCGACTGAGCCACCCAGGCGCCCCAAGTAAATAAAATCTTTAAAAAAATACTTCACAGGGTAGTTGTGAGGGCTAGATGAGATGGTGTATGTAAAGTGCTGGTCCATGCAAACATTCGGTAAATATTAGCTATTATTATTTTGGACGTACATTCCCATTCAGAGACATTTAAGTCTGAGTGTGATATTACCAAAACTCCCCTATGGAACCTGCGAGTTTTATAATCACAATCTCCCTGAAGCCAATCCATCATGTGAAAGCAGCAATCTGATGCCATTTCAAAAGAGTATATATTGCCTATAACTTCTATAGATCACTCACTCAGATATTCATTCATTCATTTAAAAAGTCCTTATCGGACTGAACTGTGTGCCAGGCATCATGCCAAGTGGTAGGGATATGATGGTGAACTGGCTGGATATGTTGTGTGTCTCTGGGGATTCTACTTGGTGATACAAGACAAAAAAAGTGAGCACAGTGAAAAATGCTTTAAAATTGTGATAATTGATAACAGAAAATGGGCAAAGTGTTCAGGGAAATAGGGAGGGAGGCTGTTTGAGGTCGGGGAATCAGGCAGTCTTCTCTGGCGAGGTAGCATTTAGATAGACCTGGGGGATAGGGAGGCAACAGACATGAAAAGAGGAAACCCAGCGCAACATTTCCCAATCTTTGCCAACAATTTCTCTCAACACTGTAATGATTCTTACTGTGTGATGGCATGAACTTCTGGTAAAATGAGGTGGGAAGACTCACTGGATCCCTGTGACCCTCACTCCCATTCAGATGTTTGTCCTTGGATGTCTCCTCCCCATCTTTGCCTTGTGAGCTCTTGTCCTCTTGTCATCTTTTGCACCTGCCCCTATGAGCACTGAGGGATCCAGAATTTATTATACAGCTCATCTCCAAAGGATTGACTTGAATCCTTCCTCGGGTCCAACATAGGTAGTTTAAATGAATCAGGGTTCATTTTGTTACAGGTGGCAGAAAAAAACAACTCAAAGTGGCTTGACCAGGCAAAGAAATTTATTGGCTCCCATAACTGAAAAGTTCAAGTGTAGAGTTCAGGTGTGGCTGGATCCAGAGTCTTCAACACTATGGTCAGACATCTATCTCTCACCATTTTGACCCTGCTTTCCTTTGTGTTGGCTTCAGTCAGAGGCAGGCTCTTTGCAGGTGGTGAATTCTAGCAGATCCAGGTGTTTATCATTCCAAGGTCCAGGCCAGAGTAAAGGATGTTCTCCTTCCAGATAAAGAAGGCTGTCTTATTTCCCTATTTCAATTAGGACATCCCTAATTATTCCAGTCAAAGTCCTGGCTGGTTTTGACTGGATCACAGGCCCATCTAGAACACATCATGGCAGCCAGGCTAAGAGATGACTTGACTAGTCAGGACTGGGCCATAACATCACCCCTGGAACTCAGAAGGCAGTTAGCTCCACCTGAACCACATGAAGTAAGAGCGGGAGGGGTAGCTCTCCAGGGAAAGTCATGAACAATGAACGGCTACTGTGCAAGAATTTCAGGGACCCTACACAGCAACCCCCTTAAAGCTCACTGAAGAGATCCCTCTGTGGTTTTCAGTACCAAAACATTTGTTATACTATTGTCTGGAATTGAAGAGAGAGGGATAAACCTATTAAAGTAGGACTTTAGAGAAAGAAAAATTAACTGTGGCTGAGATCATGAGGGAAGACTTCATAAAGAAAGTGACATTTGACTTGAACCCCCCAAATAAAAAGATGGTTGGATTTTATTTTATTTTTTTTTTAAGATTTTATTTATTTATATGACACAGAGACACAGGTGGAGTGGGAGAGGGAGAGGGAGAAGCAGGCTTCCCGCGGAGCTGGGAGCCCGATGGAGGGCTCCATCCCAGGGCCCTGGGATCATGACCTGAGCTGAAGGCAGATGCTTAACGACTGAGCCACCCAGGCACCCCGATGGTTGGATTTTAACAGTTGGGAAGGCAAGAAGCACATTAAAGATGGAGGGACTGATTTGAGCAAAGGCAAAAAAGCAGACTATTAAAAGGTTTTGTCAGAAACTTCTGGAAACTTGGGGCGCCTGGGTGGCTCAGCTGGCTAAGCATCTGCCTTCAGCTGAGGTCATGATCCTCGGGTCCTGGGATCAAGTCCCGCATCAGGCTCCCTACTCAGCGGGAGCCTGCTTCTCGTGCTCCCTCTGCTGCCCCCCCCCCCACGCTTGTGCTCTCTGGCTCGCTCTCTGTGTCAGATAAATAAATAAAATCTTAAAAAAAGGAAGTTCTGGAAACATGCTGAAGAAGTTTGGATCCCGATGCAGGAGAACTCAAGTGAGCAAACTATCTGAAGGTCATGAGTGACTCCAGAAAATAAGCTCGCAGACACACACGGGATACAGTTCCTTTAGTGCTGGTGAAGGATACAAGAGTTTCACTGCCAAAACACACCTCTGTGGATGAGGGGACATATTCACTAGAAGCAGCACCTCAGGGACATGAACCTGGAGGCAGTGGCTAGGATGGTTCGGAATGGGGGGTGCATCCAGAGGAGTAAATGGGGGATTTGTTGGTAGGCTACTGCTATAGCTAAGTTATCCCCTCAGGCCTTGGGGTTTTCATCATCCCTGGATAGTTCCTCTTTTATCCTTCCTTATTTTTCTAGGCTAAATCTATTCTGCAAGGGTTCCTGGAGGATTCAGGCTACAGTATCCAGGATCTGAAGAGCTTCCACTTAGTAGGACTTGGTACAACCCTGTGTACTATGAACGTCACCGAAATCTCACTCATAAAGATCTCAGAATTCAGGTATCCAAACCAGTAGTGTTCAAAATGGCAAATGATTGATTGGCCAGTTCATTCATTCAGCAAGATGTCTTTTACTTCCTGATGCCTTGCCCCCTTTCTGGGTTAAAATAAGGAGTGGAATCAGCTGGATCCATTCTGGATGCTGAGCCTACCTACCTTCTGCACACCTGTCGTGTCTGGAGAGTCTCCCAGGCTCACACTATATCCTTCCCTCTTAACCAGGGTGGTGGTGGCCAGAATCGGGACCCTGCTCTGTAGCATCCATGTCTTGGCCGAGTTTAAGAGGAAGGCAGAAGTTGTGTTTGGGGATCCCACCCAATGGTCCAGCTCTGTCCTGCAGGAGCTCGGGACTATTGCAGGTACGGCACCTCGAGCAGGCCTCCTGTCCCTGTCCAACCTGAAATCTGGAGACAAAAGCAAAAAAATAAAATAAAATAAAATAAAAAAAATAATAACAATAAAAGAATCCTTGGCTGTACGTAGTGAACATCTGTAAAGTTACAGTAGAACCTAGATTCATGACTTGAGGTTGCAGAGGGGGGTCTACAAATCTGCTCTTTAAACAAGCTGTCTTGGTGGTTCTTGTGCACACTAAAGTGGTTTAGGATGTGATTTAATTGACTTCTAAATAGTTTTATACACAATCTGAAATTGCATAAAGTGAAGCTCCTTCTGGGCCTACTTTTTGTTGTAGGAGACCAATCAGGGCTAATGTGACCCACTTTTTCTTCTTTTTTTTTTTAATCAGAGTTGATTGAGGAACTTGATTCTCCAGTGTGATTTTCAAGGCTTTTTGTAAGAAATGACGCTTGCCTAGAACACACAGATCTGTACATTATGCAGCACCATTAATAAAACAAGTGGAGTTGCGATGGCTTGAACTAAACCCTCGTGATGCCTTTTTCTCCCCAGCTGGATTAACGAAGGAAGAGCTCCAAATGCTGGACAAGGATTTGATGCCGTATTTCCAGCCATCAGCAATCAAATGCCTTCCTGATGAGATATTCAAAGTAGGTACTCAGTTCTTCAAGGAGAATAGGAGCTTGACCCCATTTCAAATCAGAGACAGATGGCAGGCCTTGGATTCTAGGGGCTTGCAACCAGATTTCTGCTGATAGGGCCAGAGGAGAGGTGTATGCCAACAATGAATGGGTCACAAGATAATTTTAGGTTTAAACACATTTTTTTCCTTAAAATTTTATGTTTTAATTTGTATTTATTTTTATGGTTGGCCTCTCTTCATAGCAAGGTATTGATTTTCTATTTATGATGGTATGACAGAGTCATGTTTCTTTGTCTAGAACCCTTGGGGACAGATACATTTCAGAATTCAGAATTTTCCAGATTTTAAAAAGATAACTCTGTGAATCTCCACTATGTAATTTAACACCCCCAGCAGTGTCTGGGGAAGCACCTCATACATTAATATTTCTGTGAAGAAGTCAGTGATGCCACACTAATTGGAATAAATAGAGACTATAAATGACCTTACAGTGTTTCTCAGGTGGGGGACTTGAAACCTGGGGGAAGCACCTCGAACTGAATTAAGAACTGAATTAAACAACGTTAAGTCGCACAGTGAGAAAATCATGACTTTCTTTTCAACTCTCCTTTAATGCTGATTACTTCAATGAGGAAGTCTCAGTTTGGAGCTAAAATGTCTTTAACCCTCTATAACATTTCAAGTCTCCTCTTCTTGACTATTTTTTAAGAGGCCTTGGGTTCAGACATTGTTGGCCCACAAAGCCAGCTTGAATGCAATAATGTTCATTTCTTTTGGCTTACTGTTAATGATTACTAATGGAAAGTCACTTTGGTCTTCCATTTTTGGAAATTTCCACCTAAAATTTTCCATTTAAAAAATAAATGTATTCTAGTAGTGAAAAGAGCGATGTGATTTTAAGGAAAAATCTCAAGAAGAGCACAAATGGTACACGGGTATGGCAAAGTTGTGCGGACCCTGGGCGGATGACCGAGGTTTGGGAAGGCCGCGGAAGCCCCCCCCCGCCCCCCCCGCGAGGGCCTCCCCCTGAGGGCGCTGTCCCCTTTCTCCGCTGCAGGAGCTGTCCATGGAGCAGATCGCCTCTTTGGGCCCCGAGAACGCCGCGGCGGTGACTCCCGCCCAGCGCCGGCAGCTGAGCATGTTGCAGCTGCAGAGCCTCCAGCGGGCGCTAGATGGCGCCAACACTCGCTCCTGGCTGGACACGCCCCCGAGCGCCAGTCCCACCCGGACCCCCTCCTCTGGTTCTCCTCCTGGTGAGCGGGACAACCCTCTGCCCGGGCCCCCACCCCTAGCCCCCTTCCCTGTCCCCGAGTACCCCCCTGCCCGGCCTGGGGCGGGGAGGTTCCTAAAGATTCAGAGCGGGGTCTCTCACAGTCTTTGGAGACTCTGCATTCAGAGAAAAATCCAAAGCCCCTACCAAGCGTATGTAAATGACGCTCAACTCTGGCTGTGCTTTTAAGTCACCTGGGGGAACTTGTAAGACAGCCGGTTTCACGGACCCCATCCAGAACTCGTTGAATCAGAATCTCTCGGGACCAAATGCATTTCAGCGGTTCCCTTGCATCCTACCTCCTTCTCACGGACCAGTATTAATTAATAAATTCAACCAGTATATGTTGGGCACCTACTTTATGTCAGGCCTGCAGCAGGGAGCTGGGAATACAGAGATGAGAAGACAGGTAAGGCTGTCTTGTAAATGAACAAGGTGATTTCACATCTGGGAAGACCGGGGAAGGAAGGAGGGAGAGGGAGGTGATGGTGACTAGGGCTGAGCTAGGATAAGGGGGTTGGTCCTCTCTTCCTTACCCCTGTCACTTCTTTGTGACCCCTTCTATCTTTAGTGAGCACCATCTTTGGACGAGGCGTGGTGTTGGGCTCTGGGGAGATAGCAGTGACCAAGCCAGATGTGTCCTTGGTGCTCACTAAGCTCTCAGTGGAGCATGGGGGTGAGGGAAGGCATACCTAGCCTGGCGACCATGAGGCCGTATGACAGGCACTGTGACAGGGAACACATGGGCGAGACAGCTGACCTAGGCTTGGGGGTTCAGGGAGTGGCCGTGGAAACTTCCCAAAGACAGTAATGTCTAGATTGCAGCCGGGGTTGGGGAGAATATGGACTCAGCCCCATGGAGTGTCCCAGGTAGAAAGAGCAGTGAGAGCAAATACCCAGTGAGCAAAAAGAACTTGGTGCTCAAAACCTCCACTCTACCTTTTCCTGATGTGAATATGTCCCTCCGTCTGCCCCAGCCTTCCCTTGGGCTTGGAGAACTGGGGAATTCCCAATTTCTGCAGCCACAAGTGGCCAGAGGTGGCACCTTTGATTTACTATTATTGTTATTTTTTTAAAAGATTTATTTATTTATTTGAGTTGGGGGGAGAGGGGCAGAGGGAGAGGGAGAGAATCCCAAGCCGACTCCCCACTGAGCTTGGAGCCCAATGCAGGATTCGATCCCGTGACCCTGAGATCATGACCTGAGCTGAAATCAAGAGTCAGATGCTTAGCTGACTTAGCCACCCAGGTGCCCCTGATTTACTATTATTATTTTAAAAACTTTTCATTGAAGTATAATATGCATACATTTAAATTTTTTGTTTTAGAGAGAGCCGAGTGGAGGTGGGGAGTGGGAGGGAGGGGCCGAGGGGGAGAGAGAGAGAATCTTAAGCAGGCTCCACACCCAGTGCAGAGCCTGATGCGGGGCTCAATCTCATGGCCCTGCGATCATGACCTGAGCTGAAATCAAGAGTTGGACACCTAACTAACTGAGCCACCCAGGTGCCCCCATTTAAAAATTATTTTTAAATACTGTGTTTTGTGTGTATTATATAACACACACAAGAGATAATGCGCAGGATTCAAACTATGTAAGGGCTGAAAAGGAATGCAGTGCAGGGTCTCCATCTGTCTGTCCCCTGTCCCCTCAACACGTGTTCCTTCCCCAGAGGCAAGTAATGTTACCAGCTTCTTGTGCATTTGTCCAGAGATAGTCTATACATATCCATAGATTATCTCTGCACTTTTATAAAAGGTTGTTATACCCTTTGTTCTGCACCTTGCATATCTCATTTAACAATATATCTTGGAGACAGTTCTGTA
Organism: Phoca vitulina; assembly: GCF_004348235.1. Classification (NCBI taxonomy): domain Eukaryota; kingdom Metazoa; phylum Chordata; class Mammalia; order Carnivora; family Phocidae; genus Phoca; species Phoca vitulina. The sequence continues at coordinate 1,428,126 of NW_022589793.1, forward strand.
TCTGTACATAGTAAGCCTTGCAATTGTTGGTTTTCTGGCTACACCATAACTGTATTTAACCAGATGTCTACAGAAGGATACTTCCGTGTTTTTTGTTTGTTTGTTTGTTTTTTAACTATTACAAACAAGGCTTCAGGGGATAACCTCTTATCGTTTGCATCTGTCTGAGTATATCTGCAGGATAAAATCTTCAAAGTGGGATTGCTGGGTTAGAGGGTGCATGCATTTGTAATTTTGATGGATATCAGCAAGCCTGTAGAGAGGCAGGACCAGTTTTCCCTTGAACCAGCATTGTCAGAAAGTGCTGTCCCTGTAGGACCCTAGATGCCTTCTCCTTCCCTTCCGCTCCACAGGCCCTTCCTGTGGGTGAGGCCCTTAATCTCTTGTTTCCTAAACTTGCTTCATTATCAGGATCACCTGGGAGGAATCCTTCAAATACAGATTCCTGGGGCCTCATCCCAGGCTTGCTCAATCACAATCTCCAGGGGAGGATCCTGGAATTTGCATTTTTTTCTAAGATTTTGTTTATTTATTTGAGAGAGAGAGCGCCTGCGCCTGCGAGTGGGAGAGAGCATGAGCAGGGGCAGGAGGGAGGGGCAGAGGGAGAGGGAGAAGCAGATTCCCCACTGAGCAGGGAGCCCAAAGTGGGCTCGATGCTAAGACCCCGAGATCATGACCTGACCCAGCCAAGCGCCTCCTGGAATTTGCATTTTTAACAATCTCCCCAGTGACTCTTATGATTAAGGCAGCTCTGGTACAAGCTGATTCACACCATGTCATTTAATTTTTACTCCCCTGCGGCAGCCCCCTCCACCCCCCCACGCCCCCTGCTTTGGGGTCATTATTCCCGCGTCCGAGAAGAGCAAACAGCATTCTGGGAGATCAAGTGAGTGGTCCAGACGGAGACCCAGGGAGCTGGGCATGCTGTGTCTGCCCTCCGAGGGCTGCTGAGACCTCATGTGCACTCCTGTCTCCTTCTAGGAGGCCCTGTCACATGGGGTCTTTGGCTTGGCTGTTCTCTGCTGGTTCTCCTGCCCAAGACCGTGTGGTGAGCGGCGCGTGCGCATGGCCCTTCAGTGTCCAAGCAGCGGGCCCCGGTGTGTGGAAACAGAGGCACTCCAGACTGTGAGACCCCCTACCCCCACCCACAGCCTCCACTGGGGCAGGGAGCCCCCAGGGCCTGGAAATTTAAAAGGCACTGAATGGAAGAATAATTATTAAAAATGATCTTAAAAAGTTCTTAAGCTGGCCTGTATCCTCAGCAGAGAGCCATTCTTTGCCCTGTTTCAGCCTCTCTTGCTTTCCAGCTTGGGGACAGAGAAGCTGTGGGGAGGGAAGGATGTTTTCTGTCAACAGCATGAGGATCTTATGTACAAGTCACTGCCCTCCCTCCAGAGAGAGATGCCAGGGGGTGGCAGGTGTTGGCAAAGGCACCATTTTAGCTGGGGCCTGATCTGGCTTCTTCTCTGGCTTAACGTCCCTCCCTTGGAGCTATAGGCTGCATTGGATTTCTCCTTCTTAGATATTTAGCAGAGCTGAAATAAATGAATCCCTCAACAGAAGCCAATATTCCTGCCTGATTGCTGGGGCTAATTGATGTTTCGGTGGGCCTTGCATTGCATGGAAATTAAAACATTTAACATGGCTCAACATTAAATCAATTTTTAAATACATTTTCTAGATGCCTTCCATTTCCTTGGGAGTCAGCTGAATGAATGGTCACGGAGTTATCAGTTAAGCTTTCAAAAAATTCCTTTTCTGACGAAATCGGTGGCTCTTCTGGGTTTAAGTTTTTCTGGGCTTTGGGGATGGGTTGAAATAAAAGAAAATACACACTGTAAGTCCGTCACCCATGTGATTATTGCCCAGCAGAGCAAAGTCAGCCCACTGGCCCAATCCTTTTGGAGGCTGGGAGGGATGGAGTTCCTTCTGGAAATCTGCAGCATGCTCTAGGCCTTCAGCTCAGGAAAGGGGGACGGAAGTGTACTTTGCCACCCCCCAGGCTGTTACAGCGTCTCAAAAACAGAAATCAGAGTTGTTTCTCGTGACTTCCCTTAGGTAGCAAGTTAGGCATCCTGGGCACTCGTGTTCTGCCGCCAGCATGCCTTGCGTTCTCTTCCTGGTCACGCGGCCACAATAGACGTCCCATCTAGATAAGACGAAAAGCCTGCATGAGTTCCCAAACATCTCTGGCGTTCCATAAGAGGTGGGAGGATTTTAAAAAGCAGCATGGGTAGGTGTTATAGAGACTGGTGTATTTTCAGATGTCACATGCAGTTATTCTAGAACATCAAAATACTGGCATATGGAAGGTGTGGCCCCGCAGGGGCTATGTAGGATCTGACTTGGTTCTTCATTCATGTTGGTGGGGAAATGGCAGCTCATGTTGCTTCTCAATCACAGATCATTGATCTTGTTACTGACAGCACCAGCCGCCCAGTTTAGCTGGGCCAGACTGGCTGATCAGAGACGGGGGTTGCACGAGAATGGGTCTGTGCAGGTTCTGATCGGGTCCAAGCAGCCTTGGATCCAGCTCAGTATTCCCACTTTTTCCTTTGGCCTTGGATTTTCCTGGGGAACATCAATAAAGACAACTTCCCTTTGAGTCAGACTTCATGCTGCCAATGTCATGGAGCTTTTGTGCCTCCCCTTCCCCTTCTTCTTCTTCTTTTTTTTTTAAGATTTGTTGACTTATTTTAGAGAGGGGGGAGAGAGCACGAGTGTGCACTTGAGCAGGGGGAGGGGCAGAGGGAGAGGGAGAGAGAATCCTCAAGCAGACTCCCTACTGAGCATGGGGCCCGACATGGGGCTCGATCCCAGGACCCTGAGATCATGACCTGAGCCGAAATCAAGAGTAGGCTGCTTAACCAATTGAGCCGCCCAGGCGCCCCACATCACCTTCCCTTCTGATCATTTGGTTTTGATTGAATTCCTGGACCCTCGTCCCATGTTGGATGACAGCAGTGACTCCCAGAAGGCCAGCTCTGCATCAGGCCCTGCTCTGAGGGCTCTGCCCGTACCCTTCGCTCACTTCGTTGTCATCACGACTCTGCCAGGTGGATGCAGTTAGGATTCCCGTTTTCCAGATGAGGGGACTGAGTCCGAGAGGTTAAGGAACTCTAGTCGAAAGCCTCTCGGATAGTGAGGATCTGTATCTTGACTTTTTACCTCGCACTATGCCGCCTTCTGGATGAGTATCTTTTAACTTCTCCAATAAGTCAGATCAGAGAGAGATTCTGTAAATCCCTTCACCTCCTCCTCTGGTGGGAGGCCGGCTTTCCTCGCAGCACATATAATTGGTGATTGCCTCAGGCAGGAAGACAAATCCAGCTTATGCCCTGCAGGACCCCTGGGGTCTCAGGTTGAGATGCGCAGTCCTTTGCATGCAGGGAAGCAGCAGGTCACACTGGCAGGTGCTGCTTCCGTTCACCTTTCAATGTCAACCCTACCGTTGGATTCCCAGCCTCCATCTTCTACAACTTATAACTCTCCCCACCTCCCCCATGCAGGGATCATAGTCACTCACTCCCATGCAGGTCACAGGGTGCTGGCCATGGTCCTAATTGGTCAGGACCTGTACCATACTGGGTATCAAATATTTGAATATCATGCCAGTGAGATCCTTTCGTGGAACCCCCACCTTCAGGCCCACTGCAGACGCTGAGCCTGGCTTGATGGGGGCTGGAAGTGTTCCTGTAACCTCAGTATGCCATCCAGTGGGACCTAGAATTACATTGTTCTCTCTAGTCCTGGTGCCCAGGGAGTCTCCACAGCTGCTGGGGATGGGCTGCACGGCCAAGGAGAGGTGGCTGTGTCTTGGGGTATGTGTGTGTGTATGTGTGTACCTGGTTTTACTAAAGAAATGCTGTCATGATGGAGAGTGACAACACAGCAAAGAACTTAATGTTAAGTATTTGATATTTCTTTGTCCTTAAAAGTTTGCTGCCCGTTCTTACCTTTAAAAACATCTATATTGCTTCCCTGGAAAACATATATGTATAAATTTTTTTTTAAATAGTAGAAGTAAAATTAATACACTGCAGAATTGCCAGGCCACACAGTGACAGGTGGGACATCTCCAAAGTGTGTCTTGGAGTGAGTACCCACTCTATAAATCCATCTCAGGTGTCCAGTGATTCCTAGGATTTTCAGTCACCTTAGGGGATTCATTTTATACTTCTCTGCCTTTACTGTCTCAGTCACTGATTGTTTCTGAAAGGGATATGGGCTTGTTTGACCTTTGGACAGATATCTGCAACTTGCTCGCCTTTCTAGTCTTCTCCTCCATCCTGCCTTTGATAAGTCAGACCAGACTATGCTGATGGGAACTGGAAGGAGGGGCCACCCTTAGGCAGAAGAAGACTGAAGAATTGCCGTCAGTCTCTGAAATCCTCTGGAACGCTCCTGGGTGTGGTGGCCTGAATGACTGACCCCAATTCCTTCGATTACTCCCTTGATTAGGGTTGTACATCCAAGCCTTTGCCATGTGACTTTGTCATGCATCTCAACACTGCTTGCTTTGGCTTTGGAAGGTGAGCAGAAGTGATAGATTCCACCAACGGCCATCATAAATGGGCTCGCATGATTTAGCCTGACCTGTTAGTAGTTGCTTCTCCATGTGAGGCAACATGTAGATGAGGAGACATACGGAACAGACATGAGCCCAACCTTGCATGCAGGGAAGCAGTGGGTCACACTGGCAGGTGCTACTCCAGTTCACCTTTCAATGTTAACCCTCCTATTGGATTCCGTACCCAGCAGAGTCAGAACCAACCTGAATACTCAGGAGCAAGAAATAAATACTTGTTATGGGAAGCCATTGAGACTTTGGGGGTTATTTGTTACTGCAGCCAAAGCTGACTTACACACCATGTCTTCAACATGCCCTCCTCACACCGTGCTGGTTCTATACTGTGGATTGGAAGATGATACACTTTACCCCAGATCACACTGACTGAACAGGAAAGGACTGATTCCGGAAGAGTTCGGTTACCAAACTGTGTTGGACAGAATTCTAAGCTGGCCCTAAGGTCCTTGGTGTGCATATCCTGTGTAATCTCCTCCCCTTGAATACAACCCGTGGGTGTGATGCAGTGTCACTCCTAAGACTAATTTTTGTTAATCTGTTGGCTTAATCAAAAGGGAGATCATCATGGGGGGGGGGGGGCGCTGATGTAACCAGGTGCACCATTAAAAGGAACTAGGCCCTTCCTGAAGTCAGAGGTATTCAGCATGAGAGACCATGTGGCAAGGACCTAGTATGGATCTTTGGAGCTTAGAGGTCCCTGACTGACCGCCAGCAAGAGAATGGAGACCTCAGTCTTACAATCATAAGGAACTCAAGTTTGAAAACAGCCAGTGATCTTGGAAGAGGACCCAAGTCCCAGATGAGACCCCAGTCGCAGCATGCTTTCAGCCCAGTGAGCCCCTAAGCAGAGAATCCAACTGAACCACACTCAGACTTCTGACCTCCAGAACTATGAATACACAGAGTAAGGGGAAATGAGTGCAGGGTAGGCAAATGTGAGATGTGTACGAGGAGCTGAGAAACAGGCAGCCATCTTTGAAACAGTCTAGTTCTGGAATGTAAGCTTAACTAGGAAACCTGTCTGTGTGCACAAACCCCAGCTGGGAAGAAGTTTCTCTGGGTGGGTATCTTACTCCTTTTCAGTTTCTCCCTCGGGGATCTTTTACTTCTTGTGAAGAGGGAGGCATGTTATGTTTATTTATCTTTAGTGCTTGTCACTTTATAATGACTCAGCATCAATTCTTCCTTCCCCACAAGACTGAATTTCCTTTGGGGAAACTTCCATCCGTGTGGATGAGGTCAGATTAATCCCACCTTCAGCTCTAGGGCTGGGCTCTGATTCTCTTAAACCAAACAGCATATCCCGTTCCTCAGTCCACAGGCATTGATTCAGGGATGGGCCAGTGAGAGCCAGGCCATGGATTTTTATTTAACTGTTGGAGGGGAAAGAGATCCAGACAGACAGACACAGACACAGAGAGAGAGAGACAGGAAGGGAGGGAGAAAGAAAGAGAGAACGACTGAGACTCTCTTTCCTTCTGGACATGGACTGGCTAGCCATCTTGAAATCGTGAGAAGAGAAGCCATGAAGGAATGGAATTAAGAAATGGTGTGGGGATGTCTGGGTGGCTCAGATGGTTAAGTGTCTGTCTTTGGCTCAGGTCATGATCTCCAGGTCCTAGGATCGAGCCCCGTGTCAGGCTCCCGGCTCAGCGAGGAATCTGCTTCTCCCTCTGCCTCTCCCCCGCTCATGCTCTATCTCTCTGTCTCAAATGAATAAATAAAATCTTAAAAAAAAAAAAAAAAAAGAAAGGGTGTGAGCAAACCTAGGTTCTGGTAAAAGGTTTTAGAGCCTGGATCAAACCATACCTGCAGATCTGCCCCTGGTCCATTCAGTTACATGAACAAATTTGGGTTGGATTTTCTGATACCTCCAGCAGTTGGAATGGTTTCTCTTGCTTTTCTTAATTTTTGGATGTCTGAAAGTTTTTTATCATAGGTGCAGCTGATCCCAAAATGCTATTTTCTCTGTAACAAGTAGAGTATGGACATTCTGGCTTCACAGGGCCCCAGACAGCACCAGGCTTTACCCTGAATTCAGCTCAGATGCACCTTAGGGTCTGATGGGTTACAGGAACCCTGTTTTTGAAAACCGTCTTTACACAGATGATAAAATAGCAAAATAGTATTTAAGGTGTTTGCCTTGAGCCCTAGGCTTGTTCTGGAGATGACTCTCATTGGGGGTGAGAGACTTGCTCCTCCAGCCCTCTGGGGGCCTTCCTTCTTGGGAATTTGGCCTCAGGGGGACTGAGTCATACCAACTGACTCCAGGTACCCAAGTCTGGTTGCAGATTTGCTTGTCCAACTGGGCTTGTGCCTCCTGTCCCCCAAGGGTGGCCATATCAGCTCCTGCTTTTCTTCCTCCTGATTTAGCATTGTGCAGGGCAAGAATTCTAGGGTGCAGGGGATGGCCTTTAGCCCTCTTGTATAGTCTGGGTTTGCTCACACAGCAACTTGCTCTTTCCAAGTCTCTCTCTCTTTTTTAAAAATATTTTATTTATTTGAGAGAGAGAGAGAGCATGAGAAGGGGGAGAGGCAAAGGGAAAGGGAGAAGCAGACTCCCCGCTGAGCAGGGACCCCAATATGGGGCTCGATCCCGGGACCCCGGGATCATGACCTGAGCGGAAGGCAGACACCCAACCCGCTGAGCCACCCAAGCGCCCCCCCGCCAAGGTCTCATTTTCTAAGTGGCATCCCGCAGCGCCTTGTCTCATGACGTCTTGTGAAGGCCTCTCTGATCTTTGCACAGATGCAGGGGGCTTGTCTCTTTGTTGGTGTATAGTCCATGACTGTTCCCATAATCAAACACCCACACTGGTCTTGTCGATTACTTAGCTATCGAAATGAAAGAACAGAAGCTTGGAGATGATATGCAATGATGCCAAGCCCCAGTACTGATCCCCGTAAACATGCTCTTAAGGTTCTGGCTCCCCACTTCTCCCCAGGGCCCGACACTCTTGCAGGATCCTTGTGGTGTGCTCGCAAGCCTCCCCTCTAGTGCCTGGCACTGTACTTCCCAATAAGACCTTTGGACAGGCATGGCTTCTTCCAGTAGCTCCAGTGTGTGCCTTGGTCCAGGCTCTGGGAGATCCTCTCTGGGTAGATGCAGGAAGCATACTGCCAGGCATACCTACCTTTTCTCTTCCAGAGGAAGACCTGTATTTTAAAAGCTGTTTTGAGGGGCGCCTGGGTGGCTCAGTCGGTTTCGGTTAAGCGTCTGCCTTCGGCTCAGGTCATGATCCCAGGGTCCTGGGACCGAGCCCCACGTCGGGCTCCCTGCTCAGCGGGAAGCCTGCTTCTTCCTCTCCCTCTGCCTGCTGATCTGCCTACTTGTGCTCTCTCTCTCTGTCAAATAAATAAATAAAATCTTTAAAAAAATAAAAATAAAAGCTGTTTTGATTCTCCATGATGCTTGGAATACCAGCTTTTGAGAGCCTACAATGTTCGCTCATTCCCAGGAGACTTTTTACGACTTGTGTACTTTTAAAAGCTCAGATCAAGCTGCCTGGCTTTTTTGTTGATGTGTTGGATACTTTCTCCCTATACCTCCAGATCTACTCTCCATTCTTCTCAACTCTATCCACCCCGGGGCCCTGATTACATTCTAAATGTCTAGAATCTACAGAGACAGTAAATTAGCGATTGCCAGTATTTGTGGGGAGGGCAGAATGGGGAATGACTACTACTAACGGGTGCAGAGTTTCTTTTTGGAGGATCCCAGCTCCCTTCCCACCACCCTGAGGATTAGCAGCGGCTGTGCTCCTCCTTGGAGAAAACAGCTCTTTCTTATAGCTACCACTCCCTGGGGTCCAGAAACCTCTCTCTCCCCCTTCCCTTTTAGACATGGGTCATTAAGGGCTCCCACTGTTGACAATTCCAAGGTACTTCATATCTCTTGTTTTCTCTTAACCCTACCCACACCTCTGTAATAATTTCTTCATTCAGCTGTCCTCAATAACCCCATTTGAGTGTGACATCCATTTCCTGCTGGGACCTGACTGGTCCATTTAAAACATCCATTATCAAAGAATGCACCCTCCAAAGACTGCAAGGGGAATCCTAGAGAAAGTTCTCCAGCATCCCTTTGATTTGAGATGGCTGTCTACTTCCAGCATGGCCTGAGTCAGGTCAATTAGTGCTGCCCTATTTTGTCTGATCAAGTTTGTTATTGATGTCATGAAGATGCATACCTCTTACTTGGTTGACACCTTAATTGCAGAGAATTCTCATTCTTTCTGACTTCTACTCCCAAACTTGTGGACAAACTCCTCCAGGTGCCCCGCAGAATAGAGTCCTCTCTGTTGTCACAGACCAGCTTTCTCAGGGAATTGTGCTGCTTTTAGATCTACAAAATATCTATTACATAAGACTTTCAGCTTCTTCTTACATATATTGCTATTCAACAGCTGAAAGCCATCGAAAAATGCATGCAAACAAAATTTTAATCTAACCAAGAAAATGCCCCTATGACATTGTTCGAATCAAGTTACCATGTCATGTGTGAAGGAGTATATTCCATCAGAGAAAAGCTTTTAAAGCCTTATGCTTTTTTTTTTTTAAAGATTTTATTTATTTATTTGACAGAGAGACACACAGCGAGAGAGGGAACACAAGCAGGGGGAGTGGGAGAGGGAGAAGCAGGCTTCCCGCTGAGCAGGGAGCCCGATGTGGGGCTCGATCTCAGGACCCTGGGACCATGACCTGAGCCGAAGGCAGATGCTTAACGACTGAGCCACCCAGGTGCCCCAAACTCTATGCCTTTTGACATTTCAACTAGTATGTTAGACAAGACGTCTGCTGCAGAAATATCGTTACCAACATTGTCAGGGGAAAAAATGGGCTAGCAAAGAATTAAAGAACACATGTCCATTGAACTTGATGAAATAATTTTAGAGGCTAAGCCCGTGAAATCTTTACAGAGAAACTGTGGAGACACTGGAGAGTTCTCCTTTTGCAGATTTTGATTCCATTGGTTCATGCAGGCACATCCTGGGGGAGCCGAGACTTTGATAAGCGCCTAACACATACCCAGCAAGAAAGATAAATGTAGGTGTTTACATCAAGGTGTTAGACATGTGATCCAAGAAGTTGGCAAAAATATAGCAAAGTAATTGTAGTGATGGTTTAAAAAAAGCAAAAGAAGCAGGGAAAGCTTCAGAAGCAGGTTATGTGAAAAAAAAAACATCAGAATGTGGCCATTTGTGACTTGTCTACCCAAGCGCGAGCCACCAACCACTCTCACCCGGATCCCTGCAAGAATGTCCTTGCTGTTTCTCCCTGTCTCAGATGTGCCCTTCCATTCTATTGGCAACACAACCGGAACGAGCCTTTCAAAAGGTAAGTCAGAGCATTATTTATAATAGTCAAAAAGGTAGAAACAACCCAAAAGTCCATTGGCTGAAGAATGGACAAACAAAATAGAGGGGTCTATCCATATGATGGAATGAAGTAGGACACCTGCTGTGACACAGATGAACCTTGAAAACACGACGTTAGGTGAAAGAAATCTGTCACAAGTGACCACCTATTGTATGCATCCATTTATATGAAATGTCTAGAATCTACAGAGACAGAAAGTAAATTAGCCATTGCCAGTATTTGTGGGGAGGGCAGAATGGGGAGTGACTACTACTAATGGGTGCAGAGTTTCTCTTTGGGGTGATGGAAATGTGCTAAACTTGATTGTGCTGATGGTTGCCCAACTCTGTGAATATACTAGAAGAATTGACTTGTATACTTTACATGGGTAAATTCTATGGTGTGCAAATTGCATCTCAATGACAGGTATTAAAAAAGAAGGCGTGTATGAAAAATTTAAATTTTGTAAAGTGGCTGGATTAGCCAGGCCCTATGCAGTTTTGAGTAAGCATACATTCAGTTTACTGATACCGAGTTCTTTGGTGTTCATCTGGGCACTAGACTATTTTGTGTGTTCATCTCTAATGCAACATTTTCTTTATCCCTGAAATTGTATTATGCACTTTACCAAACAGTCTATACATGTTGAGGGTTGAGTATTCCAGGAAACATCTGTACTTGAATTTCTAGGTAAAATAAGAATCAGAAAGAATGGGTCTTGTACTTGCAGTTTATTGAACTGGAAGTCCAAAGTTCCAAATAAGGATGAAGCCCGAGAGATAAGAGTAGGGAAGGGCTAGAGCTAGGGAAGTCTGTGGACAAAAGCCCAGTTCTACCTACAAGTAGAATGTAGATCATCTTAAGGGGGTGGCCGACAGGTGGGTGATGTCTAGGGCGACAACTGACACCTATAGTTCTTACAAGTGGATTACAAAGAAGTGCCCCTTATTTACAGGTGAATTTTAAACAGTGCTTTCTCTGGGTGTTGGGGGGAAAGAATAACCAAAAGGCATCCCTCCCTTTGTCTGAAGCCCTTTGGACCAGGTCATATGGCTTAATTAGTGATCAGAGGGGGACTGGATTTCTGTCTCCACTCATCACCTTGGCCAAGAGCCTTTGTACAGTGCACACACAACCCAACTGTGCTTGGAGGCCCTGAGGGTACCTGTGATTCCTCCTCATTACAAAACTCAGCAACTGAGACAGCTGAGAGAAGCATTTTAAAATTTAAATGAAGTCAAGGTACCTCTGTCTATGAATCATAAGGAATGCCATCCCGGTGAAAGAGGCTATATGTGACTGGTAATATCTACCTGAATCAGGGTCTAGAAGCTTTACCTGGGGTTTGCTTATCTGACAACCTGGTTCCTTCCTTAGAGAAAGAATTAAATTGTCTAACTGATTGAATTGGGGCTTGTATGAACTTTCAGCAGAATGTGAGTATCTATGTGGATAGTCTAAGGCTGATTCGGAAATTAACATTTGACTATATGGAAGAGGGGCCTACTTGGTTTGAAATGATCTCTTTTTTTCTTTTTGGTTTATTGGTAACTATGAGTTGATTTCTCCCTCAGTAGTTCAAAGACTTTTCTGTTTTAGCTCTCGGAATAATGTTTTTTTTTTTTTCTTTCTTTTCAAAGATGTAATATTTCTGCTAACAGAACAGAAAGATAACAAAGATGAGAACCTTCAGGGCTCTTTGAAGACAAAATGGTATTCTGAATTGGACATTCATTAGAGCAAGGGGATACATCGCTGTATCTGGGTTTCATGATTTTAGGTTTGTTTAACGGATTTCTTTGCTTAAACTTCAGGTGCACGCATGATAATTTTGAAGAGCAGAGAGATGGACAAATGCGATTTGATTTATACATCTTTTCAAAGGCATTACGAAGTTTATCTCAGGTTTGGTTAAGCTTATTTTTCACACTCTTGGTTGGAGGCGGCTGTGATTGTCCCCCCTCCCTCCACCCTTGAGAAAAATGGGGTGATTTTTCACTTATAAATTCTTCAACCTCAGAGTAGGAGGGGCAGAGTTTTTCTAGAAGGGTTAGAAACAAAGGTGGAGGCAGGGGGCAGGCCCTAATTACCACATGGAAGAGTCACTGGTTTAGAATTTCTGTCTTAACGTGGATTATTTTATCTAACTCCTGGTTGTGTTACAAAAATTAAGATAATGGATGCAAAGGGCTTGGAAGTATCCAGTCAGTGTTAGCTACTGTTGTTCTTCTCAGGACGGCCCACGAGCTTATCAGGCATATTTGAGGACACTGGTGCCAAGGCTTATGGGAGAATGTATGTGTGGTTGAGCTTTTGGCCCAGTGAACTTTTCAGGATTTAGGCTGAGGAAAGTGGGGAGGGCCCTAGGGCTGGCTGGCTTGGTGGAAGGCCTTTGTACTGGGGTCCTGAGAGCCCCCCCCCCCCAGGGTAGGGGATCACCTTGTCTTAGGAGCTGGGCAGCACCACTATCACTCAGGTTTCTGGGATAACTGGCTGGAAACTCAGACTCTGTCATTAGAGTTTTTTTTTTTTTAAGATTTTATTCATTTATTTGACAGAGAGAGAGCACAAGCAGGGTGAGGGGCAGGCAGAGGGAGAGGGAGAAGCAGGCTCCCCACTGAGCAGGGAGCCTGATGTGGGGCTCGATCCTAAGACTCTGGGATCATGACCTGAGCTGAAGGCAGACGCTTAAGCAACGGAGCCACCCAGGCGCCCCTCAGAGGAGATATTTTTATAGTGTTGTGTCTACCTGGCTTTTCACATGACTTACATTCTGCTTTTACAGCTTTGATGACTCATGAAGCATTTTATTCTTCCTTAAAGCATGTAGAAGTACAATCATAGAGTGTTTCAAATCTGATTGCCATAATTAACTTTTTGAGTTGTATTTGTATTTGATTTTAAAAATTATAACCTCTTAGTTTGAAATAGTGTAAGATGCACAAGATTTTCTATATACCCATCACCCATCTTCCCCCAGTGATATTTACATAACCCTATTACGTTGTTAAAACCAGGAGATTGATGTTGGCATGGTACTCTTTCAGTTGATTTTTAAGCTTCATTTACTTATTAAATCCTTAATTGATTTAGTTGGGGCATTATCCAGAAGCACCTACCACAAAGTTTGGAATTCCTGGCCCAAGAAATTGTAATTAGTGTCTGTGAAAACAACCGGCCACATATACTTTAGAAATTTCCATGATGACCTCACCTTGTTGTGAGGGCACCAACATGAGTTTCCTCATCATGGCTATGCTTCCTTGAGAACCATCTGTATGGGCAATAAGCACATCCACATTACCTTGTTGAAGGGCATTTTATTCTCCATCTGTTGGACCAAAGGCATTAGCACCCATGTTGGAGCCCAGGAAAACCATGTCTAGCTGATTCTGTTGCCATGCAAAATAATAAAAGCTGGGGGGCTGTTAAATGGACCCTCATACCTAACGGACCTGTGGATAGTGGAAGAGACTCCAACTCCTTGCTGAGCATTGCAGAAGAAATAGTGCGGACGTGAATGTTGATGACAGGGAATTTATGGACTGAGAAGAGGTAACCTTAGTTTTGCACAAAAGGATGAGAAAGAACTTTAGATGAAGGTGAGTGGATGGGCAAAGAGAGGACAAAATCTGGTCCCCTCAAAGAATAGCAGTATCACCAAGGGCAAAGATGAAGATACGGGACACAAAGGGGATAATCATAAGAGGGCCATTTTGAGCATTGACCCTTTCAATTGGCACAACCTGAGAAGGTAAGTAGCAGTGTTCCTGTTTCATAGAGGAGGACATTGAGTCCTGGATATGACATTGGAGATGGTCAGAGAAGACTGAGTTTTGAACAGGGGGTGTGGTTAGTTGTTCTACTGACATTCTTGACACTCTCCCTCTGCTCTGAACAGTCACTCTATTTCCAAGTGTGGTCTCTTCTACTTTCAAAACAGGCCTTTCATTCATCCACTTCTTTTCATCCCCTTGTCATCACTCCAGGCTACCATCATGTCTCAACTGTACCCTCCTCACTTCCTCTTTACCTCCTGTCTCCTCTGTTCTTTCAACAAAAGCCAGAGAAACCTCAAACAAACGCATGTCCACTAAAGCGAGTCCCTTCATTACAACCTTCAAAAGCTTCCTTAAAGTTACCATTGTGGCCCACATCCCCAGCACGGTCTGGTCCCCTCCATTGTCTCCAGGAGTATCTTCTTCACCCTCCTTAGTCATGGTGCCCCTGCCATGTTGACCTTCCTTCATTTCCTTGACTACATCCTCTCTTTCCTTCCCAGGGTTCCCTTGTGTTGTTTCCTCTGCTTAAAACACTTTTCCTTCCACTTCGCACCTGTGAAATTACTTCTCTGTTATGGACTGAATGTGTCCCCGCCCCCAAATCCGTATGTTAAAACCCTACCCTCCAATGTTATGGTATTCGGAGGTGGGGCCTTTGGGAGGTGGTGAGAATTTGATGAGGTCATGAGGAGAAAGCATGCTTCCTCTCCTGCTCTTTGCCATGCAATGACACAACCAGAAGTCTGCAGTCTCTACCCCGGAAGAAGATTCTTACCATAACATGACCATGCTGGCACCCCGATCTTGGACTTTCAGCGTCCAAAACTGTGAGAAATAAATTTCTATTGCTTACAAGCCACCCAGTGTGTGGTATTCTGTTATAGCAGGTCAAACAGACCAAGACAAGGTCTTGCCTTAAATGTCCCTTCTCTACCTCTCCAAATTAAAGTAGGTCTCCTATATTCATTTAGACTAGTCTATTTTTCTTCAGGATACTTTTCACAAAATATAATTATGTGTTTGTTTGATGATTTATCTCACATCTCTGTCTCCTATTAGATCATAAGCTCTACATTGTCAGGGACTTGTTCTTACAGCTCACCCCTGTATTTCCAGGGCCCCACACAGTGCCTAGCATGTAAATAGGCACCCGATAAATACTTGCTGAATGAATAAATGAATAGATGAATGAGTGAATGAATAAACTAATACATATAAGATTGCTGACAATTTTGACTTTGGGGGTTTTCGCATCAGTTTTCGTTTACTTTCTTAAAGAGCCGTAAGAAGGTTTAAGAATTTGAAGCAAAATCTTGAAATTCGTGACACGTACCACATATTGAATGGATCCCATACAACCCAAAAGTCCCCGAGCTCTGATTCGGCATTGCTTCTGAGTTTGCCACAGTGAACTTGACCACAAAGACGATGCATGCGCTGCCAGCCGCAACTAGCAATTGAGTAGTGAGCCGGGGTGTCAATCTGAAAAGCATGGGATATTCTTAGATGCTTATTTTTGTAATTGGTTTTATTATGGAGTTGCTAAAATGGGCCCAACCATATGTCTCTCCATCTAGAAAAATCTGAGCACTGATTGCATGAAACAAAACACTTGTGGGGGTATTGGAAAACCACTTGTGTGACTTTGGAGGCAAAGCACTAGAGTGTTCTGCAACTCAAAAGAAAAGTCTTGGCTTGGAGCAATACGTGAGAAGAACAATCAAGCAAACAGATAAAAAATTGTTTGTCTCTTCATCCAAGGTCAGCTTAGAAACACCGTCAAAGGTACAGGTAATAATAGAAAACCTGCTGGAGCCTGGAGCTGTAGAAATGGTTGAAATTATTTTAGGTCAAGAAGAGGCAGCCAAGTTGAAAAAGGTACCCTTCCTGAGTGACACCATCAAATGGGTTCAAACAATGTGCTGGAGCAATTGGTGGAGAGACCCGGGGGCAGCCAGTCCTTTACATTTTGATGAAAGGGGAAACATCAGTGACTTGGCCATTTTACCATCTTTAAAATAATGAAGTCTACGAAGCCAGGCTAATTTGCTCAGTGCTGCATGGTATAGCAGCTGGGGAAGGAATTTTCAGTAAGATATCGTTGTTCTCCTTTTCCAGCAAGTATCGATATTCACCATGTGGTTCCAGAAATTTACTGTGTCTACATTCCTGAAGTACTTTGTCCCTGAGAGAGAGGACAGAACCGAACCGTATAATGTGATGGCCGTGCACCTCAACCGAGGTTGAATTTTCTGAAATGGAAAGATCAGTATCACAGTGTTTTGTCAATAGTAATCTGACCAGGGATTTCTCATTTGTTTTTCCTGATGGCAAGTAATTCATTCATCATAACAATTTTTTTAAAGATTTTATTTAATTATTTAGAGAGAGAGACAGCACCAGTGTGAGGGAGAGAGAGAGAGAGAATCTCAAGCAGACTCCATGCTGAGCATGGAGCCTGACATGGTGCTCGATCCCAGGGCTCTGGGATCATGACCTGAGCTGAAACCAAGAGTTAGACGCTTAACCGACTGCGCCTCCCATGCGCCCCTCATCAGAACAATTAAACGACATCTTTGATGATGTTCATTTTAGAGGGGGTGTAACCATACGCATGTGGTAAAAATTTCAGCAGTACCAAGAGTGGTGAAAATTAAGTCTCTGTCCTCAGCGTCAGCCACAGCACCAGGGTTTTGTGTCTCCTTCCAGCGATTTTCCACGCCTTTCTGTGCATCATGCACATAAACCCATTTCCTTGTTTATTCATACAATGGTAGCCTGTTGTGTTCTTTAAAAAACTGAGGTGAGGGGTGCCTGGGTGGCTCAGTCGGTTAAGTGTCTGCCTTCGGCTCAGGTCGTGATCCCAGGGTCCTGGGATCGAGCCCTGCGTTGGGCTCCCTGCTTGGCGGGAAGCCTGCTTCTCCCTCTGCCTGCTGCTCCCCCTGCTTGTGCTCTCTCTCTGTCAATTAAATAAATAAAATCTTTATAAAAAAAGTGGGGGGCTCTTGGGGCACTGGGCTGGCTTAGTCAATGGAGCGTGCAACTCTTGATCTTGGGGTTGTGAATTCAAGCCTTATGCTGGGTGTAGAGATTACTTAAAAAAAATCTTTAAAAAATAAAAAAGGGGTCACTGCCCAGCCAAGGAGTGGGAAGCAGGCAGCTTTTTCAGGGTCCCCTCTCACCTGCTGAGTTGGGGTCATGTCCTTCTCAAGGCAGCCCTCAGCCCACCGCTGGGCAAAAGATGGTGGTACTGATGATACCAAGGTGGGCCTGGCTATTTCCCTAACAGGTGATCTTTCCTTCCCTCTGGGCCAGTGGAGGCTTCATTAGCCCTAAATTGTGCTCTCGTGGCACTCCCTCTCACCCAATTCTGTTTCCTCTCCTTTTTCTTCATAGCTGTTACTCCCCAATAATACATTTTGCACTCCGTATCTACATCTGCTTCTCAAAGAACCCACCCAACACATACCCACATACTGCATCTCACAGATCCAGTCTTCTACTGAATGACACTCAGGTGGCTTCCAGTCTTGCTATTGCAGGTGGTGCTGGATGCACATCTTGTCACAGATGTCTTTCCATGCAGGTGCAAGAGTATCTGGAGAGGAGATGCCCAGAGGTTGAGTGGTGGATCAATTTAAATTTTGCATTTAAACTTTATTTGCTTGTTTTGTAGGTTTTTTTTTTTTTTAAGATTTTATTTATTTGAGAGAGAGAGAGAGAGAGTGAGTGAGAGAGAGGAGGAGCAGGGGGAGCAGCAGGGGGAGAGGGAGAAGCAGACTCTCTGCTGAGCAGGGAGCCCGATGCGGGGCTCGATCCCAGGACCCTGGGATCATGACCCGAGCCCAAGGCAGACGCTTAACCAACTGAGCCACCCAGGTGCCCCTCTTGTTTTGTAGTTTTAATTTGCTTTTCTTTTTATTATGAGTAAGGTTGAACATATCTTAAACTGCTTAGAAATGAAGGCAAGCAAATGAAAACATTGTTTCCTATTAAAATAAGTGGAGTGTTGGGGCCCCTGGCTGGCTTAGTCGGTAGAGCTTGTGACTCTTGATCTCTGGGTTGTGAGTTTGAGTCCCACCTTGGATGTAGAGATTACTAAAAAATAAACTTAAAAAAAAAATAAAATAGGTAGGATGTAAACAATTTGCATTGGAATTTAAAGATAGAATATAATACTTTAAAGAAAATCCCCTGCTTGTGGAGGGCTACTTTGTGATAATCCAGACATTTTTGGGTACAAATTCTCTTTCCTGTGTAGTTAAGGAAACTCTGATAGGAGTGAAAAGTCCTGCATGTTGGTGTAAGGGAGATTTTCTTAAAGTTCAGGAGAGCAAGTGTCCACCTGTATATGGAATTTCCAGAGTATTGAATCTGTTTAGGTTAAGACATTAAGTATGTTTTAATTTGAAGTGTTTTTATTTATTTATTTGAGAGAGAGAGCACGAGAGAGAGCATGAGCCGGGGGAGGGGCAGAGGCAGAGGGAGAAGCAGACCCGAGTTGGTGAAGCGTCTGCCTTCAGCTCGGGTCATGATCCCGGAGTCCCAGGATCGAGCCTTATGAAGGGCTCCCTGCTCAGTGGTCTGCTGCCCCAGGCCAGCAATTTCTTTGTAAGAAAACTGATGAAGATGCAGATGCACTCAGATTTCCTTGGTGAGAATTTAATCACATGGCCATATCTAGTTGCTGAGAAGTGAGATTCCAGTGGGACAGCCGTGTGCCCTATTAAAACCACGTGGAGGAATATAAAAGGAAGAAGGCGGGATAGATACTGAAGGATAATTAGCTATCTCTGCTACATGGATTCAGAGCCTGGAAGAATCATGGTCCAGGAAAGGCAAAAATTCTGCATCTGGGATCAGTCACGTCTGTTCCAAGCATTCTGAATTGGTGTCAGGAATAGGCAAAATAGTGAGGAAAAGGAGGTGGCATCACTTTCTTCTTTGATCCTTCAAGTAGGCTTCTTTAAGAATCTGGTATCCAGGGGCGCCTGGGTGGTTCAGTTGGTTGAACACCCGACTCTTGTGGAGTCTGCTTGTCTCTCTCTCTCTGCTCATCCCCTGCTCATGCACGCTCTGTCTCAAATAAATAAATAAATTCATTCTTAAAAAAATAATCTGGTATTCAGAATGCTCAGTTATTTAACCTGGAAGCCATTCAGTCATCCAACAGATAATTAATGGGACACCCACTATGGGCCAAGCACTGCCTAGGTGCTGGGTATGGAGAGGTCCTCATGGAGCTTCCAGGAGACTGGAGGAAGTAGACATTAACCAAAGACCTTACAGTTAGATATATAATTACAAATTCTGATACATTCCTTGAAGGAAAAGGTATTCTATGGGAAAGTATGAGATAAGCATCTAATTTATGTTAGACATTGAGGGAGATCTTGGAGGAAGTCTTATGTAAACTGAGACTAAAAAATAGATGTGTTGGAGTTGGCTGTCAGGGGAGGGAGGGGAAAGAGTGGTCTAGGTAGAGGGATTAGAACAGTGAATGAGGGGGAGAGAAATGAAATATGTGGCTGGAGAGAGAGAGGCAGGAAAGTTCTTTTAGAGCCTCCTTGGCCATATGCAGCAGTTAGCTCTTGTTGCATATCAAACTACTCCAAAATGTGGCTTAAAAATGACGATAATTTATTAGTTCGTGATTCAGCAGGTTGTGGCAATTTAGGCTGGACTCAGCTGGGTGGTTTTGTGATCTAAGCTGATCTCTCTTTTTCACCTGTAGTCAGCTATGGATCAGCAGGTGCCTCTGCTTCTGGGGGGAGGTTGGCTCCTGGCTGGGGGACCCTGGCTCTTCTCCACGCGGTCCCTCACCCTCCATGAGGTTAGCTTGGGCAGGCTTGGTCACATGATGATAAGATTCTCAGAGAAAGTGGAAGCCCACAAGACCTCTTGACTTTTTCAGAACTGACACTCCATCATTTCTGCCACGTCCTGTTGGCCAAAGAAAGTCATCACAGCCAGCCCACGGGGTGAGGAAATAGACACCAACTCATGGTACGAGGAGCTGTGAAGTCACATTGTAAAGAGTGGGTGATAAGGAGGAGTGAACAACTGAGGGCATTTTTGCAACCAAGTGAGGCATTTGTGCGACTGGAAGGCACAGGAGATTTTAAAACAGCAACCAGCAATAATAGGGCACCTGACCAAGGTGATTCGTACTGCACTGTGCTGGAAACTTTCGAGAGTTTCTGCCTTACCATCTTGGTTGTGATCTCTTTGGGTGCAAGGTCTGTGGTATCCTTTCCTGGGGCTGGATCGAGCCCATCTGCCAGCTCAACTCCCATGGCTGGAAACAAGAATCGAAAGCTTTCTGTTTTCAGCACCTCCAGGCTTCCCAGCGAGGTGCTGTGGAGGGGGCTCGCACAGACAGCTTAGCTTGTTGGGAGTTGTGAAGCTAATACCCTCACCACAAGCTGAGCTGCGAAGAATCCCAGACTCGTCTAAATTATAATTTGTTTGTTGGGCCTTGAGGGGGTCTGGAAAGCCTGTTCCAACTTCTCTTTCTTACAACACACAAGCATATTTGCCCAAACAGACATTTCTCTTCTGAGCATCTTTTATGGAAGTACAGTAGTCCCCCCTTATGTGCGGAGTACATGTTCCAAGACCCCCAGTGGATGCCTGAGCCCACAGATAGTACCAAACACCATATAAACCACGTTTCTTCCTATCATTACATACCAATGATAAAGTTTAATTTATAAATCAGGCACAGTAAGAGATTATCAATAATATATAATAATAAAATAAAACAATTATAACAATATACTATAATAAAAGTTATGTGAATGTGGTCTCTCTCTCTCTCTTACTGTACTGTACTCACTCTTCTTTTTGTGGTTATGCAAGATGACAAAATGCCTATGTGATGAGATGAAGTGAGGTGAATGAAGTAGGCATCATGACATAGGGTTAGGCTGTGTTCACCTGATGATTCATCGAAGGAAGATCATCTGCTTCTGCACCACGGGTAACTGAAACCACAGATAAGGGGGGACCACTGCATTCTGCCAAGTGAAGTGCGCTGGTTGTCAGGATATCATCTCTCAACTAACCCATCCTTCTAGACTCTACTCTGCAATGCTGGGTCTGGAGATCTGTGAACCACATTTCTCCTTTGCCAGCTGGATGCTCCATGAATAGGGAGGCTGGAAGGAAGAAAGAGGAAGAAGGGATGCCTTCCTCTTATTTGCTTGCTCTTCTGGGTACCATCACTCCAGCAATGCCTTGGCAGGGGCAGGGGGTTACACCAGCATTGTTCTTCTAGGTTCTAATAACCCCGTACTCTTCCCTCTGTTCCTTCAGTAACTGCTTCATACAGTTACTATTTCTGTGTTAACTCAAGTGTTCCCTTTTTGCATTTTTAGTTCTCCCATACTGTCTAAAAAATTCTAAGATAAACTTGTGCAGTTTCTGTTGTCCTGCCTGAATCTTGACTGTTACATATGGTGTATAAGATTATTTTAAATGGTACCAAGTTGAACATTTGAAAAATACTTGAATGGGTATTTAGCATAATGTATATTATGAAAAGAGATATATGACTAACACACCAAACTCATTAGCTCTTAGATATTATTGCTTAAGATTAAAAAAATAAATTAAGAATGAGCTGACTTAAAGAACAATGTTAAGCAAATCATAGAACAAATGGCACATAGCCAAAATAGTGAAGGTGGTCATGAAATTTTGAAAGCATGAAGTAAAGCACGTCCATCTTGCCCATTACTCTAATAAGATAGCTCTTTAAGCAGGAAAATTACCCTGATTCCAAAGAAGAATCAAGAATCAAAGCCATGAAGTCAGATTTCCTGCATTTCCTTACGTTCCCAAGTCTAAGTGTGATGTTACCAGGATTGGGGGTTCCAAAGGCAGCAGGCAAACCTGGCCTTTCCACGGCACTGGAAGTCCAGCCAATAGCTGACTTTTCATTGGATTTGGAGGATGAGGTTTACATATTCAGATCAACCAACACCTAAGAAGTTTGACCACCATTTTGAAAGGCTTTCCCTTAGTTACACAGAAACAGAGCTGCACAAAAGAAACCAGCGGAGTTGCTAAACTTGGGGGCTCAGATTTCTGTGTTCTATAATCATTAAGTTGCTGGACTCTGAGTCCCTTTTATGGCAGCACTCTGAAGGTCAAATGCCAGATATGGGAAGACTGTGTAGCAAGGTAAGCAGAGGGAGGACCACTCAAATGTCTTACCTGTAGCTAACAAAGAAAACCTGTAATGACATCCTGTTCTGAGAGATCTAATGCCACCTCCTCTTGCTTTAGTGACAAGGATTTGAGGTAGTTATTTTTGTTCCAAGCAACCCCAGATGGGGAGAAAGTCAACCCACACAGTCGGGAGAGGGGGACTAATCATTCAAGTAAGAGACTCCAACAGTTACAGAGGTGGCCAGACCTAATGAGGTTAGCCCAGTGGGAACTCTGCATCTGAAATATGACTTTTGGATTATGTGAAAATGAGTAGAGAAGAAGTACAGTGGACACTTGGTGTGAGACACGTGTCTCTGGAGGCACTTTAGCGGAGGCAAACTTGGAGACATGTCCCTCCATGACTGACACTCAGTGTCATGGGCTTTGATTTTATTTCACTTCTGAGAGAAAGGTTGACATAGGTGAACTACAGAAAGAAAGGAAGGGGATATGAAGAACTATTTGATTAATACCTGAATATGACAGCAAAAACTTTTCAATTTAGACATTCAGTCCTACACAGACTTCTTAATCTTCAGAGAGATTCTGATGTGCTAAAATTTTCTGGTTGAATGTTTTCCTTTAGGAAACAATCCTTTAGGAACAGAGGTCCAGAGTTAGAGGCAAAAGCAATTCAGAACCACAATTTCTCTGAGATATCTAACATTTCCACTTGGAATGATCAATATGATACAAAAAAATGGTTCCTTGGTTTCTGCACTGATTTTAATCTTTTTGGAATTATTTCTGCACAGTGTCTTAAAAAGGACCAGGCTTGATATTTATTGATAGGTTTTCCTGAGGGTCTCACTGCCAAAACTTTTTCTAAAAGCATTATTTTCTTAATCACTAAAGTTTGCCAAGTGCCCCTGGATGAAGCACATCAGGGCAACTTTCTTGTTCTGAATTATTTTTGACTCGTTCCTTTTCTCTTCCTTATATCTAATTTGTTCTCAAGTCCCACATACGAGGTCCAGTCACTCAAAAAATGTTTCATTCGCTCAAAAACTGTTTAACTGTTTAATGCTCAGTATGTGCCACTTTCTCCCCCAATCAGGAAACCTCTAAGTTTTCATTCAGTGCTCTTTACTGGGAGTTCTTAGCATCCTGTGACATGAGGGATCTGTCATTGGCACAAAAGTTTTCTGACATCTTTGGCATCGAGGATCACTTAGATTAATACATTGTCTCTCTTGTATCCAAGCATAAATACGATAACTGTCAGGTTTACATATATCCATCAATTTAAATGGGTAAATAAAAACAACACTAATTTCCATCTATTAAACATGCAATATGCCAGATACTCTTGTGGTCACCTAGCAAAGATGACATGGACACCCCCCCAATTTAGTCCAGATGTCAAGATTGATGATGCCACACATGTACCAAGGGGTAGGAAAAGTTTTAATTCTTACATAATGAGGCTTTCTAGGGAGAGCAGGACAGACTCTCCAGCAGGTCCAAAAATGGCTTGACAGAGCAGGGAGAGGAGACTGGCTTAGCATTTATGGTAGTTAGGAGTAGGGTTGGGGCAAGGGGTCTTATGTGAGGGCTAGGCTTACAACTTCCAGCTGGCTCCAAAGGAGAGAGCATCTAGGCTTCCTTATCGGCTTGCTTAGATTTGGGGCAGAAGGGGACGAGGGAGGGGTAGGTTTGGAAGATGTCAGCAGTCAAACATCAGAAATGAAGGCAGACTCTTTATTATAATTCACCCTTGATGTTTGACTAATGACTGAAGTGTGCTATGTTTCATTTAATTGGGTTTGAGCTTGTTTAATTAAGCACTAATAGTTCTCTATGAGCCTGTATCTTGAGATCAGCAGGGGAGATGAAAGTTTCATAGAATGAATCATTAAAGAGCCCAGCATTGTGTATTTTGAGAATTGAAATGAGTGCTTTGGTCAAAACTTCAAAGGAGATAAAAAACGTCTTGGTGAGGCCTTGTACCGTGGCTTAATACGTACAGAGACATGTGTGACCTTGATTTATATTTTGGGGATCTGTGAGGCAAGAGATTCATGGACACTCTTTACCCCAAAGGGGTTAACCTTGGATAAGGAATTGTTTGTGCCATTGGCAAGACCAAGGGCCAGATCATTGGCAATGGTCCACGAGTATAAAGAAGTGTGCAGATGGGGCTGATTGTTAGCCAGGGCATTCAGTGCTAAGATAACTTTCTGAAGTTCAGTGAATTGTGCTGACCCTTGGGTCCCATCCTTTTTTAGGGATGTCCTTATTAGGGATAGAAACGAATAGCTTCCTACTATGTTCCATCACATTGATTGTGGTTATGATCTTGCTTGCCAAGATTATGTGCAATGGCAGGGCTGTTGAGGTACTCTATGGGTAGCCAGGTAAAGCTGTCCCTTTGATGGTGCGGACAAATTGTGAACGAGAGGCTGTTAAAATAAGCACTGAATAGAAGAGATTTAGCAAATCTATGACTGCAAAGTATTTACCAGTTGCTGATGAGATGAAGTCAGTAATTTACATAATACTGGATATGGGGGCCTCAGTGGGTGGGACTGTGACATTAAGATTCCAGTATCCGTGGTGAGGTACCATTCATTCCTTCCAAGGTTTAGGAACAGGCCAACTTGGGCTATTAAATGGAGCAGTAATGGGGATAATCATTCCCTTCTTTAAATAGGTCTTGGATAACATGTTTCCATCTTAAATGCCCTGTTTTTATTTATATTGGGGCTTATTAAATATTTTAACCAGGGGCAGGGAGGTCTGTGGGGCTCCATTTTTGTTAAGCTGATTGTAAGTGGTGGAGATTTAATTGGATTTTAATTTATCACCCTTTGAATTCAGAGTGTCCATGCCCACTCTGGGATATTTTAGGCCAATGGGCACTTTGACTGTGGGGAATTTAGGCAAGGCAATATTTCTGACGGTGAAGGAGAGGCACACCTTTTTGCTCTTGTATTTTATGTTTAGTGACTCCCATGAGATTATACGGATGACCATGTTTAAATTTAGTGGGATCCTCAGGTAAACTATAATTTGAGTTTCAGTATTGACTAAGGCCTCCAATTGGTGTATCTCAGTAGATATTCAGTCAATTCAGAACCTATGCTGTAAGGTTGTAAAAGCCAATCTACTCCCTTTTACCTTTTTATGCTATAAATTCTTTTAGTAAATTTTGGATTTCCAGTTGGGCCAAATCTCTGTTTCTGTTGTTTTGTTTCTTTCTTTATCCAGGTGGTATCACAATCATGATCATGATCATCATTATCATCATCATCACCTGGTGGTGGTTCCTATACTTTGGTGGGTGGGTCATCTCTACCTTGCTCATATTTAGAAATTTCTTCCTCCAGAGACCCTCAAATTAGTATTGTCAGGATTAGGCGCCTCCCCCCATGGAGATGATTGCTTTATGGAGTTTTAGGACCCATAGCTCAAGTAGTATTTAAATTAACCCTTTGACTGTGCCACGGAGGTGCTATGAGTGTTTTTTTCTATAACCGTGAGGACAAAACTTGTTATGACAGAAGTATATGCAGCCACAGAAGCATTTTTAGGGGTATGACCTCAGGATATTCTTCCACATGAGTGACCACCCAAAAGGCATGCATAGTGTGTAGGGTATCAGTTTTTCCCCTGAGCCCTCCAGGGAGCTAAAGCCCGGCTGACACACACACAATGGTCACAGGGTAAAAGTCATTCCCCCAAACCTAGCAGCAGTAATGGGTGATGCTGGAATGGAGACACAATTCCATCTGAGTCCAGGCCAAGACACATGGGTCCAGGCCAAGACACGTGACCCAGGGCTACTTTACGGAGGGCCCCAACCCCATACTCCTGTTCCTAAATGCCAATTATTATTGCCTTGGGTTGGTTAAGTATAACAGAGCCTTGAAGAACTCAGCAGATGTGGCACAAAGCAGTTCAGCTCAAAGTGCAAGCTAGCCAGCAGGCAGCAGCACAACTGGAAGAAGACACTGGGCAACAGCAGCTCGTAATGCATGCTTTCCAGTGACAGCAGAGCCAGTTTGCAAGCCAAAGCGAGAGAAGAAAGACCCTCACTTGGAGGTGGCATTGCCTAGACATCCTGCTAACTGTGCCACTTCTTGTGGTCACCCAGAAGCACTGGGATGGACTCCATCGGTCAATATTTGGTTCATATGCACACACACACAAGAGGGTATGACAAGGTTTATTCCTCAAATAACAAGGCCTTCTGGGGGAAAGCAGGGCAAGCTTCCCAAGTAGGTACAAAATGTCTTGAGAGAGCAAAGAATGGAGATTGTCTTGGCTTTTATGGTGGTTGGGGTAGGGCGGGGGTGAGGGCTCCCACCCACCTGCCAGGGCTTCTGTGGTGTGAACATCTTGCTGTCACCAAAGGAAGGAACACCCAGGCTTGCTTATCAGCTTGCTGAGATATGAGTCCAAAGCAGAAGGGGAAAGGGTAGAGCTTGAAGGCTGTCAAGGTCAAAATGAAAATTGGAGTCAGACTCTTTAGTGCAGATTTGTTATCTCCTTTAATTTCCATTTTACAGATGAGGTAACAGCTTTAGAAAGATTAAATAGGCCACATAGCTATTAAAGAAGTAAAATAAATAGTGGATCTGGAAGTCAAACCCAGGCCCATCTGACTTCCAAAACTGTTCACTTGACCACTATGCTACATTGCCTCCCCGGGGGAAAATAAAGAGTCCTACCACTCACAATCTGAGCATCTCAAATGTCACAAAGGGAGTATCATTCATCACTGGAGAGACCTATCCATAAATAGGGAGTTGGACAAAGAGTCTAAAAATGGTGGTGGGAGGGCTTCTGGGTGGCTCAGTCGGTTAAGCAACTGCCTTGGTTTGGGTCATGATCCGAGCCTGCTTCTCCCTCTCCTTCCTGCTTGTGCTCTCTCTATCTCATCTGTTTCTCTCTCTCCCAAATAAATGAAGTCTTAAAAAAAAAAAAAAGAAAAAAATGGTGGGAAGGGTGGAAAATATGGGCCATTTTGGGCTTGAAATATATGTTGACTGTAATCTGTCGTTTGGTCTGGTTGCTCAGAACAGCTCACAACAGGGATGCTGGGGTGGCTCAGTTGGTTAAGCATCTGCCTTCTGCTCAGGTCCTGATACCAGGGTCCTGGGATCGAGTCCCACATCGAGCCCCACGTCGGGCTCCCTGCTCAGCGTGGAGCCTGCTTCTCCATCTGCCCCTCCCTCTGCTCGCGCGCTCTCTCTCTCTCTCTCAAATAAATAAAAGCTTTTTAAAAATTAAAAAAAAAACAGCTCATAACAATTCCATTCAATTATTTGTAAAGCAGCAATAGGCCAGTCAATATTAATTGCAGAGTTTCTTAACCTCAGACGGGAGAGGGGAGGGCCAGATATGGGGCCTGTGGGTGAGGGGCAAGTGTTCTATGAATCAGACACACACACATACGGGCGCACACATACACACGCATGCATGATGCTTTTCTTTCATTTTTCTTTCTTGTTATTTGGAATAGAAGTCATCTTTGGGGAAAAAAAAGTTGTGGTCAAATTATATAATGAAGGTGGTGTTTCATTCCAAACAATTGTGCTGTAGAATGGGGTGGTTGCTCAGTAAGGTAATACACTAAGTTTATGGTTGTCACCTGTCGATACCTAGATTAATTTCTCTGATAGAAATGAAAGAAGGTTTACGTTGCCATAATGCTTAAGGAAATCATAAGCTTAGCCCATTTGGGAAGTATCATGAAATAAAAGCATGAAGCGACTTCCGTATCGCTTGATTTTAATTTCACTACTGAATGTAATGGGTCACTAAAGCCATAATGGTTCTTGGAATGAGAATTACTTGTCAGTGGGTTCATGGAACAAAGCTGAAGGAGCACCTTCCTTTTCAGCATCCCCATATAGTATCTTGCAGCGTAGGTATGTTTCCTGGGAAGAAGGTTAGATTTGAAAAGGATGAAACTTCCCCTGAACTTGCCTTTTCCCCTGCCCCAAAGCCAGATGTGGGACCATTCTATAACTCTGCCTCTTACACTGCCAAGGAACAGAATATCTGTGCAATAGGGGATGTCTTGGGAAAAACCTGCGCTCTCGCAGTGATCAAACTGGTTTATGACTTGGAGCAGAGACACCAATAAAACAGTGTCTCTATCAAAGAACCTCACCTACTCTAAGAGACAAACATTTCTTCCTGATATTTGAAAGCAGGAATTGCAGCTACTCCTTTCCCTCAGCCTGCAATTGCACGAAAATACTTACACTTTTCAGTGTGGAGCTACTACTCTTCATCCGTTATGTGCCCTCTGGTGTCATCAGAAGAAACGTTTTCTTTTGGTGAGTCCCTTTGGAGACATTAATGGCTGAAAAGTTTGGTTTTTTTTTTTTCAGGCGTAAAAAAATCTGGGCATGGAAGGGAGCATCTGTCATGCTTGACAACACATGGCTTCCTTCCTTTGGTGGAGACATTGCATGCTTCATTACAGTCTACGTTGGTATCAAAGACTCGGCCAAAATCTTGAAAGGAGCCTTGTCTAGTGTCATAAAAACTTGTCTTTTCAGGAGTTTTTGTCACAAAATGCATGCATAATATTATGTTCATCTTGTTTAAACACAAGTGTGTTGCCTCTCCAGAAAACAAATCCCCAACCTCTTGCTTGAATATTGAACAGACTTTTCGCCTTCCGGAGGGAATGAAAAGCCCCCTTGCAGAGCAATGTGGCAGCAAATTCTTTCACCACTGGACTTACTTGGAGGGCCTTACTGGCCAACTGAATGAAGCAGATATTTCCATTCAAGGTCCTTCAGTTACCATTATGGATGTTGCAGAAAAACCGTGAGCTCTTTCAGCCTCTCCAAAGTGTACAAGACTGAAAGAAAGTTCTTCTGCAGACTGAAGTTGAGAATGATAAGCCTTACTCATTTCTTGGTGTTTTAAAATCTGAACACACTTAGGAATGCTGAGGAACTAAATAGGTTCTGGTACCAATTCCGATGTGGGGGGTATTCCCATACCAGCAAGCAATTCTCCGACACAGCTAGGTGTCCTGTAATCCAACTGAATTCAGACACGAGGCACCTGGAGATAGCATCAGATCCCATGGGTAGAGGCTCAGTCCTACAAGACTGCCTCCCCATCACTTCAGATGCTGGTCACAAGCCCAGTTGTTACCTGTACTTCTGACCAAATGGCTAAAAAGCAGAGATTCCCAAGAGCCCCTCCTCAACTTCAACTAATTTGCTGAGGTGGCTCACAGAACTCAGAGAAACATTTTACTTACTAATCACCACTTTATTATTAAAGGATGTAACTCAGGAACAGCCAGATGGCAGGGTTGTGTAGGGCAAAGTATGAGGAAAGGAGCGTGGAGCTTCCATACCTTGTCTGAGCTTGGCACCTCCACGTGTTCACTAACCCAGAAGCTCTCTGAACCCAGTCCTTCTGGGTTTTTATGGAGGCTTCATTATATAAGCACGATTGATTAAATCATTGGCCATAGGTGACTGATTCAACCTCCAGCCTCTCTCTCCTCCCTGGAGCTGGAGGTAGGGGTTGGAACTTTCCCAACCCTCTTTTTTAAAATTTAATTTGATTTTTTTATTTAGGAAGGGAGAGAATGGGGAGGGGCAGAGGGACAGGGAGATAGAGAATCTTTTTTCCCCCGCCAAAGATTTTTATTTATTCATTTGAGAGAGGACAGAGCACAAGCAGGGAGAGAGGCAGAGGGAGAGGGAGAAGCAGGCTCCCTGCTGAGCTGGGGCCCCGACATGGGGCAAGATCCCAGGACCCTGAAATCATGACCTGAGCCAAAGGCAGGCACTTAACTGACTGAGCCACCCAGGTGTCCCGGAGATAGAGAATCTTAAGCAGGCTCCATGCCCAACACATGGCCTACCCCGGTTGCCACACGCTGCCGGGGGCTGCTGGGGCCTAATCTCATGAGATCATGACCTGAGCCCAAATCAAGAGTCAGATACTTAATTGACTGTGCCACTCAAGGTGTCCCTGAAAGTCCCAATCCTCTAATCACAGGCCTGGTTCTCCTGGCAACCAGCGCCCGTTCTTCTATGTGGGTCCAAAAGGCACCTCATTTTAACATAACAAGAGACACCTTGATTGCTCTGATCACTTAGGAAATTCCAAGGGTTTTAGGAGCTCTGTGCCAGGAATGGGACAAGACCAAATATGTATTTCTTATTATAAATCATAATATCACAGGAACTCATTGAGGGTGTGAAAAGTACTAAAAGGGAACCTCATTTAGAATGGAGTTGGGAGGGGGCGCCTGAGTGGCTCAGTCGTTGAGCGTCTGCCTTCGGCTCAGGTCATGATCCCAGGGTCTTGGAATCGAGCCCCGCATCGGGCTCCCTGCTCCGCGGGAAGCCTGCTTCTCCCACTCCCACTCCCTCTGCTTGTGTTCCCTCTTTCGCTGTGTCTCTCTCTGTCAAATAAATAAATAAAATCTTAAAAAAAAAAAAAGAATGGAGTCGGGAGGCAGGCGGAGCTCTCACACTCTACCGCTCCTTGTCAACTGCAGACCCAAGAGGAAGAGATGCACCTTGCACAAGGGAAGGTAGAAAGGCTTGCCTCCTGTCCTGGCAACAGCCCAGCCAATGAGAGACTCTCACAACTCAGCCAATAAGAAGCCACTATACTTAGAACTCCCAGTTTACTCCAATGGACTCTTTGTTTATAAGAGCCCCCACTAACTCCTCCCCTTTCCTCTATTTAAAAAAACAACAACTCTGAGGACTTGCAGTAGTTTGCCTGTGTAGAGTAAGGTCGTTTTTGCTGGTGAAACACCTGGCAGTTTTATTTTTTAAGGTTAATGTTACTTGGTGATCAGAAGTGGGATCCAGAGAAGACCCCCCAGCACCTAAGGCTGGTGAGCAAGCTGGTGCCGGCACCCACAGAGCCAGCTGAGCTCACTGCTTTCTCGGGGACCCTGGAGTCTGAGGGTAAGTTTTCTCCTGGATATCGAGCTCTGCTCTCTGTGTCTGCGCTCTACAGGCTTTTATTTATTTATTTATTTTTGAGCGAGGGAGAGAGGTGGGGGAGGGGCAGCGGGAGAGGGAGAGAGAGAATGCCAAGCAGGCGCCACGCCCAGCATGAGGCCGACTTGGGGGCTCGATCTCAGGACTCTGAGATCCTGACTTGAGCCGAAATCAAGAGATAGACGCTTAACCACTGAGCCACCCAGGCACCCCAGAATTGATCATTTAAAATGCCAGGATTGAGGGGCACATGGGTGGCTCAGTCGATTAAGCGTCTGCCTTCGGCTCAGGTCATGATCCCAGGGTCCCCGGATGGAGCCCCTCTCGGGCTCCCTGCTCAGCGGGGAACCTGCTTCTCCCTCTGCCTGTGGACCTCCTTGCTTGTGCGCGCTCTCTCACTCTCTCTCTCTGACAAATAAAATCTTAAAAAAAAAAAAAAAGTCGGCGCTTAACCGATTCACCCACCCCGGTGCTTCACTACAGGCTTTATTTAAGGCTTTGTCCTTCCTCAGTGTACTTGTTTGGTTTTCGGTCCGACTCCTTTTTGGGACCGGATTGTGCCCTTTGGAATTATGCTGGGCTTTGGTCTGATCCCTCTGGAGCCAGACTGTTCCTGTTGAAACTGTGCTGTTTAGGAATTTTTCCTCTTTGCTCTAGAGAAAAACCTAAGAAATGGGATCCCAGTCATCAAAATGCTTGAAGATAACTCCTACGGGAACGGCGCTGGTGTTATGTTTAAAAACTATGGTCCCTCCTCATGCACATTTCTAAGGAAACGGACCAACTTAACCAGAAGTAATTTAGACCGTCAATGGCCATTATGGGGAACATCTGAGCTCACCAAACTTATTTTACTCAAAATTAAATTAGAAAGCCGCAGCTCCTAAAACAAAAACAAACAAACTGAATGAGATACCTATTGTAAATGGTACCTTGAGGCTTCCAAATGTTTTCAGGATTCTAAGTTTGCCTCTTTGCAAAATAGTATTTCTAAATTAACTGAGGCAAACAAATAATTGAAAGAAGTCAAAATGTCTCTGAGGCCTCTTTTTCCCCTCCCCTTCCTCCTGGGATTCCTAACACTTGGGAGCCACTTGTGCTCAGGCCTTGCCTCCTGTGCCATTTCCCTCTACTCTCTGCCGAACTTCCCTTTCCCTCCAAGCCTCCCCCTGCTCTGTCTTCTCCTGAACCTGTTAAAACCTCCCCCTTTAAAGTTAAGTCTTCTGAGAATCCAGATAAACCTCAGGTCTTTATGTTCCCTGCACAAAGGCTGAATTGTAGTCATAGTTTTTGTTTGTTTGTTTTTAAGATTTCATTTATTTATTTGTCGGGGTGGGGGGGGAAGAGTGGCATGCAGAGGGAGAAGCAGGCTCCCGGCCAAGCAAGGAGCTGGATGCGGGACTCGATCCCAGGACCCTAGGATCATGACCCCAGCTAAAGGCAGATGCTTAACAGACTGAGCCACCCAGGTGCCCCTGAATTGCAGCTGTAGTTAAAGAGTTTCCTAACATGGCTGAGGACTCCCAGAGGTTTGCTTAAGAACGTAGCATAGTCATCCAAACTTACCAACCTGGCTTCTTTATATCAATGAGTCTACATGCTTGTTGCCGAAGGTCAGGCCAGCATTGGATAGAACTAGCCCAATGGGAACATCCTGAAGGGGATTTAGAGAAACAAACTCCTGACTTTTGGCAGGAGGCTAGGACACTTACTGGAAATCACCAGTGAATAGTTACAGTAGCTTCTTCTAAGCCTTGTTGATTGGAATAACATTCAGGGTTGCACACAAAAGCCTGATGAACCTGTTCATGACTGTTACAACCAACTCCAAATTGCCTTTAAAGAAAATTCTGGTCTTCCTTTATTTAGATGTTGAATCCATCAGGATAGCATTTTTTTTAAATTTATTTTTAAAGATTTTATTTATTTGACAGAGACAGCGAGAGAGGGAACCCAAACAGGGGGAGTGGGGGAGGGAGCAGCAGCCCCTCCCCCCCCAGCAGGGACCGGATGTGGGGCTCGATCCCAGGACCCTGGGACCATGACCTGAGCCAAAGGCAGGCTTAACGACTGAGCCACCCAGGCGCCCCAGGGTAGCATGTAATTCTGTGTTTATTAATAGGCTGAGTTGGTTTCTTCTTTCCTCTGCTTGGAACAGCCTGCTTCCGGAAGGAATCAGACCAAAGGACCAGGATGGAATGGGAAATTTTGTCCACTTCAGATCTAGTTAATTTGGCAAACCTGCTTGCTCATATCCTAGATGAGCCCACTAAAAGACTGCTAAAGTTCTCAAATTTTTCAGCTCCAGCAGGTGAAGGCCCCTAAACAGAACCAAAACCCTTCTAATTTCTCCTATTATTGCAAAGAGCCTGGACATTGGTTTAAGATGTTACCAACTTAAGCATTCCAGTCATCTTCCGTGCCCTCTGCTCAGTCTTTCCAGTGTCCTCCCAATTCCCAATGATGGGCTTCAAGGAACTTCCCAATCCTCACTATTGCTTGGCTCGGAGAAACCATTCTCCAGATTAAGAATGAGTCTGTCTCTGTCCCTGGTTATACTGGAGCTACACTCTCAGTGCCTCAGGATACTAAGTTCAAATACTGGGGGTCTCTTAATAAACCTCAACAGGTTCCTGTCTCTGAACCTATTCCCTTTTGTCTAGGTCCTTTGAGAGAGATGCACCCTTTTCTCCTTAGTTCCTCAGGCCCTATTCATTTATTAGGCCAAGGTTTCTTAGAAAAGTATCTTGCCAGAATTTCTTTCTCCCAAAAGAGGAAAATAATTCTAGAATTTGACAGTAGTAACCAAAATAGCCAGGGGAATTAAATGACCCTTTGACATCTTTTATTGGTTCCATCTCTGACGTTGCACCGTAGCTGAGTCTAGGGATCCTGATCATTGATTCCTGTTGGATCAGGTACCATCTTCTTTATGGGCAGAATCCTCAACTGTTATTGGCAGAATCCACTGTGCACCTCCCATCAAGATTCAGATAGATCCCTCAAAACCGCTTACCAAAATTAATAGCCTATAAAGAAGTCCTTCAAGACAGCGAGCCAATCTAGAAGATTATAAAGCTCCCGGTCTCATTATCCCCTGCACTAGTCCCCGTAAACACCCCATTTTACCTGTGAGAAAATCCAATGGCTGAAGATGGAGGTTTGTCCTGGACGTACTAGCAATAAATAACGTTGTTATCCCTCAACACCCTGTTTTCCTAACCCCCATATGCTCCTGACATCCACTCCCACTGAAAGCAATTTTTTCATTGCAAATGATATGCTCAGTGCATTTTTAGTACTCCTGTTGATAAGGATGGCCAGTATCTTTTTGCTTTCACTTGGTAAGAACAGAAATACACCTGGGCAGTAATGCCCCGGGGGTTTCACAGAATCTTTACTTTTCACAAACCTTTAAAAGCTGATTTGGTTGATAGAAAGTTTTCCTCAGGCTCTACTTTGTTAAAATATGCAAATGATTTGCTTCTCTGCTCCCCTTCTGAAACCTCTTCACAGGAAACAGCATTCACCTATTATAACTTTTGGCCTTAAAGGGACACAAAGTTTCCAAAGAAAAATTGCAGTTTGCTCATACTCAGGGTCTATACTTAGGGCATTTGATCTTGAAACAAGGACTACATTTACACCCAGATGGAACCCTTCATGACTGCTTAACTCTGACAGATTACCTTTTGACTCCCTGTGGAAATTTACAGGAAACTCCTCTAACCAATGCACATTTTTCATGGTATACTGATGGTTCTTATTTAAAGGGTGAAAACAGGGGCACCTGGGTGGCTCAGTTGTAAAGCGTCTGCCTTTGGCTCAGGTCATGATCCCAGAGTCCTGGGATCGAGCCCCGCATCGGGCTCCCTGCTCAGTGGGGAGCCTGCTTCTCCCTCTCCCACTCCCCCTGCTTCTCCCTCTCCCACTCCCCCTGCTTGTGTTCCCTTTCTCGCTGTGTCTCTCTCTGTCAAATAAATCTTTAAAAAAAAAAGAAAAGGGTGAAAATGGTAAATATGCTGAGTATGTTATTGCATCTCTTCGAAGTCATTGAGGTGGCAGCTTCGTCTTTTGATACTTCAGCCCTTACTCAGGCTTGTATTTTAGCCAAGAAAACCCTAAGCATTTATACCAATAGTCAGTATGCCTTTGGAGTAGTTCATACTTCGGAATATTATGGAAGCAACAAGGTTTCCTAACCTCCATTGGGAATAAAATTTAAAATGGCTCCTATGGGGGCACCTGGGTGGCTCAGTCGGTTAAACATCTGACTCTTGATTTTGACTCAGGTCATGATCTCAGGGTCGTGAGATCAAGGCCCATGTGGGGCTCTACGCTGAGCGTGGAGCCTGCTTGAGATTCTCTCTCCCGCTTCCTCTGCCCCTGCACCCCTGCTCATGCTCTTGCTTTTTCTCTCTCTCTCAAAAAAAAAAAAAAAAAAAAAGGCTCCTATGTCCAAATTTATTAGATGCCATACTTTATTGTAGGTTCCTGGGCATTCCAGACTCCAGTCCCTGGAGGCCAAAGTAAACCACCTCCCTGATATTTCTGCCAAAAACATTGCTTCCAAGGAAACCCATAGCCAAACCTCTGTCATGTTCCAAAGGGATGTTCTCCCAAATGATAATTTGGAAAAACTGACTAGAGATACCCAACTGTTGCCCCGAGAGAGAGAAAAACAATATTGGAAATCTAATTGTTGGCTTGATAAAAAGAGAGAACTCTGGTTTGGCCCAATTAACCATCCATTCCTGCAAGAAATTCTAAAATTCCCATTATTCACCACTCTGTATGCCTTAAACCACTGGTCTACTGACAGAATACTAGCATTGAGGAACCAGTATTGGTGGGGAAATATGAATAAGGCTGCAGAAAGTGCCTACCTTACTTGCCCCACCTGTCCCAAGTATAATCCTGGGAAACCTGTTTGTATAGATTTCATATAGCTTCCCTGTCTCATGGATATAAATATGTTTTAGTCATAGTTTTTATGTTTTCTTACTGGACCAAAGCTTTCTCTTGTAGATAGGCCAATTCTTCTGTGGCCAAAATTCTGTTAGAAAAGATTATCCCTACCTGAGGAACTTCTCCTGAACTTCACAGTGACCAGGGAACCCATTTTATTGGTCAGGTGCTTCAACAAGTCAGTGCTGTTTTGACTGTTTTTACAACACTTTCATTGTGCACACCATCCTCACTGGTACTATTGAGACTCAACTGGCAAAATTTGTAGAGACC
The DNA here is from genome assembly GCF_004348235.1 of Phoca vitulina. Taxonomy (NCBI): domain Eukaryota; kingdom Metazoa; phylum Chordata; class Mammalia; order Carnivora; family Phocidae; genus Phoca; species Phoca vitulina. The sequence continues at coordinate 1,464,260 of NW_022589793.1, forward strand.
CTCCAGATATTTTGGGTGAAAGCACTGTAATTGGTCCTTCTAAATCTCAGATCCACCCCCTTTGGAACTCACAGACTCTCACCCTTTGAGATAGTCACAGGGTGACCAATGCACTTGGCCCCTGTCTCCTTTGACGCTTAGCTGATAAAAGGAGATATATTTCAGTATTATAAAGGCCTGATTGCTTCTATTAGAATAACTATGCTTTTGTGGAGCAGTGTTTTTCACCGTGTGCTTCCAGAAGACAATGACCTTACGCATTCCACCTTGCTATCTGGAGATTTCATCTATTAGAAAAGGACCCCCCCCCCCCCCCCCGAGATTTCAGCCTCGATGCAAAGCCCTTATCAGGAACTGCTTTGTGCCACCAAACTCCAGGGAAAAGACTCTTGGAGTCACAGGAAACATCTAAAGAAAGCACCCACCTCTGACTGGACCCGCACACCATCTGGTGACCTGAAAGTTAAGATTTCCCAGAATTGAAGCAGGGGACATCTGACAAGATGTCTGGACAAGGCCCATATACCTTTTCTCACTGTTGTTTCCTTTCTCTCTTTTGTGGAAAGATAATGCCCTTGTCTGCATTTCCCAAGCCCTGGTGAAAGGGAGAAACCTCCTTTTTTGATTACGGTCTTTCGGAAGTCGCCTCATCTTGATTCCAGGACAAATTCATCTTTCACTTGCTTTTCCTGAAGTGTTAGAAGGTTCAGAATCTGCAAAAAGTCATCTGAACTATTCACCGACTTGGAATTCTTACCCACAGTCATGATTTTTGAATTTACAACTTTACAGACTGTATTACTAATAATACTTGGGCATAAATAGTTCTTTTGTGGTAACAGTTTAAAATGTTTAAAAATGTCTTTGAAGTTCTACTGTTTTGCAAAAAGTTCATCAGCGATTGCTTCCTGTTTATACTTGCACTGCATCTTCCCAAACGCACTCGGTGGATTCTTTCAGTGTGCTCCCGGAGTGGCCACTGTTCTCCTTTAAGAGAAGTCCAGATTTGCCTCCGCAGGGAGAACCTTTCTTCCTGAGGTTGGAATAAGTGCCAGTAAGTGTTTCGGTTGCGTACTTTCAGACCTAGAGTCCTGATTTAGAACCATCCTACAATTTGGAATGGTCATGTTACTTTTTCTGTTGTAAAATTATTTGAAGTTTTGTATTTTGTTATCTTTCAAACTTGAAAAATAAAAAACAATGTACCCAATAAGGTGATGCTGGCTCAACACCTCAAGATGATCTCCAGGGCTTAATCATCTTGGATTACAGATGGGAAGGGCCTGAGAGTTTCTCCCTCCTAAGCTTCCTTTTACTCAAACATGGCCTTACGTAGTTTCCAACTGCTGTGCACACTCCCTCCAACATAGGACTTGGCAACCGGGAAAGGTCCTCCCTGGCACTGAGGGACAAAACCACTAAATATGGAAAACATGACTCTTGATCAGCAGCGCTTTTCAAAGAAAGTTCTCCATCAAAGGGGGGGGTGGGGGGACGGTGGGGAATGTAAAAATTGATAAAAGGAAACTGTGTTCAGGATGGAGGTGGGAGGCCAGCAGGGGGAACTCTCATGCCCAGCACTGGTCACCTGCAGAGCCAACAGGAAGAGTCACAGCTTACAGGGGCTACTACCTCAGCTGCCGCTTGACTACCCCAGCAGGAGGAAGAAAGGCTTTCCTCCTGCCCTGGCATCAACCCAAAGAGAAGCCACTCCACTTCAAACTCCCAGTTTACTCGAATGGCCTTTTAGTTTAGAACAGCCTCCGCTACATCCCCCTTTCCCCTTTAAAAGAACACTTCTCTTTGTTCTCCAGACTTGCCTGCAGTTTCCCGAAGTGCTTGCTCTAGATTGCAATTCTCTAGGACCCTGGGGTCAGGACCTGAGCTGAAGGCAGACGCTTAGCCGACTGAGCCACCCAAGTGTCCCTTCAATGAAAATTTGAAAACAATTTGACTTTGATGCCAAAGACCGCTCCACAATTCCAACTTTCTATTCAGGCCAAGAAATCGCAGAAATCTCATTAAAATGAGATTTTGAGAAGAATTGAAATTTTTTTTTGTTTTATTTTAGATCTATTCCCTCTACCACTCAAATAGACCTTGAATCTTAACGTGTTATAAAAAATGAGGCCAAGACTTTTTTTTTTTTTTAAAGATTGCTTTTAAGTTTTCTTCATGTGTAGGAAATACGTTTCCAACATACAAAAAAAATTTAAATGCAAAAGTTTTGGTGTATATATTTCTGTGCAGTTTTCTGGGAAGGAGGGGCATAGCTTTCCTCAGCTTTTTCAAGGAGTCTGGTGCTTATAAAGGAAAGAGCTGGAGCATATGGTCAGGTTGGGTGCTGCGACCCCTTTTCCACCTGGTTCTAAATACTCCCACTCACTGGTTGGTTAGGCTGCTAGGTTCTCAGTATGCCTCTGCACTTCAGCCAGCTACCCTTTAAACCCAGAAAGCTCAGGAAGGTTAATCAGTCCAGTCCCTGGTCCTTAAATCAGTCAATTCAGCAGTGAAGTTCTGCATGAATCTCCCAAAGGTAAACAGATTTCTATTTAAATGTTATTGCGCTCATTAGCATCAGCTGTTTTTGTTATAAATATGCTGAGATGTTCTTTTCTAATCCTGTTTATAAATTATGCTTACTACTTTGGGATGTTGAAAAAAAAAATTTTTTTTTTTGGATCCTCTGTGAGGAGCCTTCACTACCTTTCTCAGTGGCCCCTTGTGCCTGTGTGCCCTCTGAGCTCCTGCTCTTAAAAATTCTGGTTCATCTTCTGCCCCGAGGGTTTCTTCTTTGACTCCTTTATTGGCGTAGTCTTCCTCCTTCTACACTATTAAAGCATGGCTGTCCTTTAAGATCCAGTAGTCACACTTTCCTTTTTTCTTTTTGCATTTGTTCCTGCAGAGTAGCCTGCCCTGTTTCCACCGTCCGTCTGGGCACCTCCGTCCAAGCCGTCTGCTTTGTGCACTGCAGCCTGGCTTCCTGAGGCACGGTAAGTACTTCGAGCTGGTATGTGGTTTATTTCAGTAGTTCGATATTGATTTGAATGCTGCCTTCCATGTATGGCAAGAAATACTGGTTTCCAGTCACATTAGTTATAGGAAGTTTCCTATTTAAAAGTACACTTAAAATAAAAACGAGAAATTGATTGAAAGCAGGGGTTGACAGACTTTTTCTGTAAAGGGCCAAATGGTAAATATCTTCAGTCTTGTGGGTCACATGGTCTCTACTGCAAACTACTCGATTCTGCTGGTGTAGCTTGAAAGCAGCCGCAGATGATAGTACACGAATGGGTATGGTCGGATTAGGCCTGCAGGTAGTTGAGCCTTGATTGAAAGGAACTTATTATTAAAATCGGAATTCACGGAGTAAATAGAGTAGAAATCATAAAGCTGGGATGTAAATGCCTTAGGATTGAGACACTTTGTTCAGTATCTGTTCTTGGTCACAACGACTCTGGATGTTCTGGATGACTTTGGGATGCTTAGAGCACTCATCCTCTATCTTGAAGGAGCTTAGTCTATACAGAGAGACCAACAAAAGAACAGATAATTATACTAGGCTATAGGAATGACCTGAGAGGTGCCACCAGATGGGTGTGTGTGTGTGTGTGTGTGTGTCTATTGTATGTAGGAGAAAGAGAGGCTGTGTTGGTTTTTTTTTTTTTTTAAAGATTTTTTTATTTATCTGAGAGAGAGAATGGGAGACAGAGAGCATGGGAGGGGAAGGGTCAGAGGGAGAAGCAGACCCCCCGCTGAGCAGGGAGCCCGATGTGGGACTCGATCCCAGGACCCTGGAATCATGACCTGAGCCGAAGGCAGTTGCTTAACCAACTGAGCCACCCAGGCGCCCTCTGGCTGTGTTGGTTCTGAACAGACTGCCCCTTTCCCCACCTTCTCTAGATTATTCACCCATTTTACAGATAAGGCAACTGAGGTTCAGAGGGGTTAATGAATTGTCGAAGGTCACAGAGCTGGTAAGGGAGGGGTTGGGATTTGAACCAGATAGTCTGACTTCAAGATCGATGTGCTTAGCCACAGTGCTCCCATACCTCAATAACCTTGAGTAAGGAACTGATTCTTCCACCAGGATGATTCAGTAAAGCAGAAACCAGCTTAGTCTTTGACAAGGTGTCAGCCTATGCAAATGCCCTGGACATCCTTCCTGTCACAGTAGTCCTGCAAAGGTGACTCAAGCAGTGTAGACGGGAGAAGCTGGGCTCTTCACCTGTTCCAGAGGTAGACTGAGGACTTGCTTACCAACCAGAAGCTCTAGGTTTCTGTGAAGGTGGGAGGTGCCCAGTCTGTTTGTCAGCTGTTATTCAGCGTGATGAGGGACACTTGCCTGTTTATGGGACAAGGCTACCACAATAATAATTAGTAATAACAATAATGCTACACCTCTGTATGACTCACTAGGTGTTAGACACTCTCCTAAGCACTTTGCATGTATAATTAATTAATCCTCATACCAACCCTTTGAGGGGGTGTATGAGTTTCCTGGGGCTGCTGTAACAAGTTGCCACAGACTGGGTGGCTTAAAATGACAGACATTTATTCTCTCTTAGTTCTGGGGGCTAGAAGTCTGAAATCAAGTAGTTGGCTAGGCCATGCTCCCTCTGAAGCCTCTTGGGGAGAATCCTTCCCTGCCTCTTCCAGCGTCTGGTGGCCGCCCTTGCTCCCTGCCTTGGAGCTGCATCACTCCCGTTTCCGCCCCTGCCATCACGTGGCATTTTCCCGTGTGTGTCTGTCTCTGTGGCTCCAGATCTCTCTCTGCACAAGGACACTGGTCACCCCACTGAGATGCTACCCTAATCCAGGAGGCTTAATTTGATTATATCTGCCAAGATCCTGTTTCCAAATGAAGTCACATTCATAGGTATTGGGGTCAGGACTCTCAACTTTTTGGGGGGCACAATTCGACCCATAACAGGTAGGTACTATTATTTTTTTTCTAAAGATTTTATTTATTTGAGAGAGAGAGAGAGAATGTGAGAGAGAGCATGAGAGGGAGGAGGATCAGAGGGAGAAGCAGACTCCCCGCTGAGCAGGGAGCCCGATGCGGGGCTCGATCCCAGGACCCTGGGATCATGACCTGGGCCGAAGGCAGACGCTTAACGACTGAGCCACCCAGGCACCCAGGTAGGTACTATTATTATTAACATTTCACAGATGAGGATCCAAGGCACTGTGAAGTTAAGAATCTGCCCAAAGCCACACAGCTTTGTTAGCAGAGCCTGGATTTGAACTCAGGTATTCTGAGAGTCTCTGCTCTCACTGCGTTGACAACGGCTTTGCCTGCAGAGCTGCCTGGCCCCGCACTTCAGACACGCCATGCCCCCCCGTAGCATCTGGTGACAACAAACATGCACAGAATTAGCTGAACAGGAAAGTCCAAAGCTCCGTGGCTGTGTCGGGGTGGCTCCCAGGAGCCCGAGGACAGGTGAGGAGCTTGCCTGTGCATGGGGGTTCTTGTTTATCTCAACAGGGAATCAGGCTCCTGGTGCGGCTGGGTGGGCACCCGACCAGCTCCTGCTGCCACCCGGGTAATTGGTTTTCTGTGTTCATTTCAATAATGAACTATATTAAAGGAGGCTGGAGATGCAAGGGAGATACAAGCATGGTGGAAGGAACAAAGAGATTTTAATATGTTGAGTCGGGTTCTGGGGAAGATGAGGGACATGATAATCGAGTATTAAAACAGAAGAGATTATGCAGTGGCCCTCACACCATCCATCACCGCCCTCGTCCTGGGCGGGCGGCAGAACGGAGTCTGCCGAGATCCCAGCATTATCTCCGCAGTTTATTTACATCTCAAATCAGGTTGCACTGACAGCAGCTAAAGAAATTCCAGGGAAGAGATGTAACTACATGATCTATTTCCTACAGAAAGTGCAAACACAATACAGACTATCTGGTTAAATATATCATCCCAGAAATGATCCAACCACCGAATGCTTAAGTCTGTACTTTACATTTGTCGTCGTCGTGAGACCATCTCATACCCTCCGAGACCACCTGACTCTCCCCGTTCTCTATCTTTCTCTCTGCTCCTGCACAGTCTCGCCCCCCCCACCCCCCGAAATGTCTGTGTTCCCCAGGGTCTGTCTTCCACATTATTTCCTTCTCACCATATTTGCCTGGACAACCTCATTTTCTTCATGGCTTTCACTACTGGCTGGATGTGTTCTGATGACTTCCAGACTGGACCTTCGGGGGTGACCAACACTTGTTTTTCCCTTTTCATTTATTTAAAATCTTTTTTGGATTGGTACTACATTTTCATAGTTAAAATCCAGACAATACAAAGAATCTGCAAAAATCCTCCCTCCCTTCTTTGTCTTGTATGTACCTAGTTCCTATCTTCATAGGAGAGCAGTGTGGTTTCCTAGGACTCCTTTCAGAGGTTGTTTACATATATATAAGAAAATACAAATATAAATGCTAATTTTTCCTCATTTTCTCCTCAAATGTATCCTATTATGCACATATTCTGCACTTTGCTTTTTCCACTTTTGATCTTTCCGTGGCAGTATTTAGAGTTCATTCTTTTTTCTTCTCTTTTTTAAATTTACAATTGTACAGTGTCCCCTTGTCTGGCTGTCCCATAATTTATTTAACCAGTCTTCTACTGGTGGACATTTGAGTTGTTTCTAGTCACTTGCTCTGATGGTTAGTTTTATGTGTCAATTTGTCTGGGCCACGAGGTGCCAAATATTTGGTTAAACATTATTTCTGGGTGTGTCTGTGAGAGAGTTCCTGGATGAGATTAATATTTGATTCTGTAGACTGAGTAAGCATGTTGCCCTCCCCAGTGTGGGTGGGCCTCATCCAATCAGTTGAAGGCCTGAAGACCCTAAAAGGCTGAATAAGAAAGAATTCTCTCTCTGCCTGTCTTTGAGATGAGACATTGGTCTTCCCTTGCATTTGAACTCAGACTCAGACTAAAACTATACCATTGCTCTCCTGGGTCTGGACTTCTCAGCCTTTATAATTGCATGAGCCAATTCCTTATAACATTCCTGCCAGGGAGAAGGAGAGAGCGTTAGGGAAGGAAGGTATAATCCCTGGCTGGGGCTTCTGATGTCAAGCACCATCACGATCTTGACTGATTTCTTTTGGATTCTGGGAGGAGGAGCCTGTGTGTATTGTTATTATAGGGCACGAGTCCTGACCCACTGTTACAGACTGAATTGTCTCCTTAAAATTCACATGTTGAAGGCCTGACCCCCCGTGTGGCTGTATGTGGAGGTGGGGCCTTTAGGGAGGTAGTTAGGGTTACATGACATCATAAGGATGGATCCCTGATCTGATAGGACTGATGTCCTTGTAAGAAGAGGAAGAGACACCAGAGTGCTCTCTTTCTTCCTCCATGCACACAGAGGAAAAACATGTGAAGACACGGCCAGAGGGCAGCAGCCTATAAGCCAGGAAGAGAGTCGTCACCAAAAACCACCCCTGGCACCTTGATCTTGGACTTCTAGCCTCCAGGACCATTAGAAAATAAATGTTTATTATTCAAGCCCCCCAGTCTATGGTATTTTGTTAGGAGCCCCAGCAGACTAATGTACCCATGTTGTTTTTAATTACCTCTAATTAGATAAGTAAGAGATACTTTCATTCTCCTTGTAAAAAAAAAAAAAAAAGTCTTTAATCAACACCTCCTATCTTGGTTCTTCAACCAGGAGTTGGCAAACTACAGCCTGCAGTCCCAATCTGGCTCTCTGTCTGTTTTTGAAATAAAGTTTTATTGGAACATAGCTTCTTCATTTGTATATTGTCTGTGGCTGTGTTTGCCATATGTGGTTAGGCACAACAGAGACCGTAGGCCTGAAAAACCTAAAACACTGACTGTCTGGCTCTTTATAGAAGATGATCACTGACTACTGCTGTAGCCCATGTCCAGAAGTAAGCACTGGTAACAGATTGGTGTGAATTATTTCAGCTTAGATAGCACGGTGTTACTTGGGGGGTGTGTGTTATAGTAATAGGATCCTATCCTTCTGGAGTCTTGGATTTGTCCATGTGGGTAGGGAGATCTACTTCATAGTTTTAACTGCTGCATGATGTTCCAAAGTATGACATACTTTTTTATTCTGTGATTTTATTAATGGACATTTTTGTTTAGTTTTTTTCTTTCTTTTTTTTTTGCCGCTAAAGCTACACTACCAACAAATATCCTTATGCACATGTGTGAGTGATTGTCTGTGATTGCTACTAAGACTGGAACTGGTGGGCCATGAGGCAGATACATTTTAAGATTTGGTCCTACTTTTTTTTTTTTAAAAGATTTATTTATTTATTTATTTATTTATTGGGGGGGTGGGGGAGGGGCCAGGGAGAGAATCTCTCAAGCAAACTCCCCACTGAGCACGGAGCCCAATGCGGGGCTTGATCTCAAGACCCTGAGATCATGACTGGAGCCAAAATCACGAGTTGGATGCTTAACCCACTGAGCCACCTAGGCGCCCCACCCCTGGTCCTACTTTTTCAGAGATTATGCATTTATGTGATTTGAAAATAAAACAAAATGATCTACAAGGTCTGCATTGCAGAGTCTCACCCCCACCTCTTTTCTAATCTGTTCTGCCCCCCGCCCCAACCCTTACAGGTATTAGTTTCTTGTATATCCTTTCAGGGTTTTTTTTATGAATAAAGCAAAGAAGAATAGGTATTCCTATTTTGTCTTCTCTCTCACACAAAAGGTGGCATCCTGTCTTTTTTTTTTTTAAGATTTTATTTATTTGACAGAGACACAGCGAGAGAGGGAACACAAGCAGGGGGAGTGGGAGAGGGAGAAGCAGGCTTCCCGCCGAGCAGGGAGCCCGATGTGGGGCTCGATCCCAGGACTCTGGGATCATGACCTGAGCCGAAGGCAGACGCTTAACGACTGAGCCACCCAGGCGCCCCAGCATCCTGTCTTTTTATCTCACAATTTTTTCACTTGACAGTATCTTCTGGAGATCTTCCCATAACTGTAAATCTTTTCCTATAAGTTTATGGGGCACATACCCCTGCCTTTTGACAGTATTTAGTTTGTGTAGTACTTCTTTATGTGGATGTACCATAGTTAACTAGTCCCTTATAGAGGATCACATTTTTCCTCCTATCTTTTGATGCTATACAAACAAGATACGAACATTTTAAATTTCAGTAGATGCGACCACATTACCCTTCAAAGGGGCTGTGTGGTTTGCATGAATTTTTAAGGAGCTAAAACAGCAGACAGTTGCTTGCACCGTATGCTCCAGCAAGTTCAAACTGTTGTCGGCTCCCAGATCCCGACATGTTTTGTCTTGTGTCCTTGCTGTTCTCTTTACTGCGACCTCCCTTTCTGTGCTTTGTCTGTCTAGCTGACTCTGAAGATCTTCCACTGAGTTTTGCCTTGAAAATCTGGGAAGCTATCCCTAACCTCCATAGGTAGAGTTGATTTATTCTCTCTCTGACCACAGAGGCTTGCCCACATTCTATTTTTGCCCCTCTCACACTGTTAATTTTATTTCTTTACCAGTCGTGTCTCCCTTCTTCCGTTGTGGACTACTTGAAGTGAGAGACCATATTTTTAGTCATCTTTGTATTCCTAAAGCCCAGGACAGTGCCTCTTGTGGAATGGCTGCTCAGTAAATGTTGGCTGGATGAATAACTTAACAAATGATCACTAAAAACAAAGATGAACCCACCAAATTGAATTTGGACAATGAATCCATGGGTGTGTTTATCCACCAGTCTGCCAATCATGCAGATCAGCTTATCTGCATGTACTGATGGAATTTCCACATAATTTGCATGCTGGAGGGGGAGGCTGCCAATTCACAGAGGATTCTTCTAGGCATTTGTCATTCATTAGAGAACATAAGCTTGCATTGGTGTTTATGCAGCACAATGTCGGCCAATTAGAGGAGATTGTAGCTTTGGAAACAAACATCTGCTTGATGCTGGGTAAATAATATTTAGAGTCTGGTGTTTTATGACTATCTATATGATTAATTTGAATCCCATATAATTTAGTATTTGACCATGTGGGACTCACAGAGATCATGCCCGTAACCCAAATTACAGCTGCAAAAACCATACCTGGCATTTCCTACCATGGCCTTAGGTACCAAGAGATGCTTTCTGGTTGAGGTGACAGCGGGGACTAGAAGTAAGAGTCTATTCGGTGGTAGCCACCTTACAGAAAGAATAATAGAGATCAACACCTGTCTTCAAATTCTATCCTGGATACCCCTTCTGTAGACAACTCATGGAGTGCTGGGAAAACGTGAATGTCTTCTGTCGGCCTTTGACAATTGGTTCTCCTTTTTCCAGGGAGAAGGAGGTTAAAAGAAATGTGGAAAGGAAAGTACCATTGATCAAGTCCCTTTTCATAGCAGGTTCTTTTCCAGGTGCTTTTCTCACCTTTTTCCCATTTGCGGCTCACAGCACTCTGGGGTCAGAATTTTCAGTGACTATTTTATAAATAAGCAGACGGAGTCGGAGGGACTTGTCCTGGCCTCTCAGCTAGCAGGCAGCTGTGTTGGGAGTTGAAGCTGCTCTGCCAAGCCTTGCCTTCTGGGAGCATGTGGCCACTGGGATCTGGCAGGGCCGTTGGCTGTGACGTAGCTCCGATTTTCTGCTGATAGTGCTGGCTGGATTGGCTGTGAAATCTGTCTCCCTTGCTTCCAAATAAAATAATTAACTGCTTTGGTATCTGTGTCCATGGGGTTCTTAAGAACATCACCCAAGTGCTTTGTGTGGTAAGATGAGGGACCTGTTGAACAGCCTGCTGCTGGTGGACGTGCACATGTAGCAGAGGACAGCCAAGTGGCCAAGAGGGCAGGATCTTTGCTAAGCTAAAAATACTGCCTATCGGTTTGCATAACCACCATCAGAATGAAAAAAAAAAAAAGACTGGGCCACTGGGTTTCAACAGAATCATCTATGGAACTTTAAAAAAATATGCATGTCTGGTCACCACCCACAGATATTCTGATTCCATGGTTATTTTAAACAAGCTTTCCATGCTATTCTGATGCACAGCCAGATTTTGGAATCTACAACCTAGTCTATGGATCATTTGAGTCATCAGAACTTGAATAAGGATTGCTTTCTTTGGGTACATCTTTTCTTGATCATATCAAATCAATCTCTCCCTCTCTCTTTTTCTCTCTCCCTTCCTCCCTTCTTCCCTCCCTCCCTTCCGCTCTCTCTCTCCCTTTCTCTCTCTCTCATATATTTTTTGCTAGCTGTTAGAAATTCTTAAAAGCTTTTTGCCACAAAACCATCTGCTGGAGAAATCTCCCACTAGGTTTCAAATGCCAAACTGTTCTCAGTAGCAATTTTCTTTATTATTTTGGGGAAAAGGATGAATTACATTTCTTTCCTATGAAAGAAAATACTTTAAAAATAAAAATGTTCATTACGGACCAGTAGCAGTTGCTTATATTTTTGAAAGAAATAGCTTTATTAGACATGTGCTCTGTGAATTTACTTCAGTTTTCCCTCCTGGGCTTGATTTTTGCCTCAAGGTTTGGATGTATGGATCATGACAATGCGGGGATGCTCTGGTGGGCAGTGGTAACTCCAAAGGGAAACCAGTTTGGTTCAAAGAATTGCAGGATGTTTTTTGACTTCCTGATGCCCACATGCTTTATGGAAGCAGGTCCTACGATGCTACAAGCCTAGCTTGAAGGTTTATATGGGTTGTCATATTGCACAATCCCCTCCCAGTTCAAATCCTTCCCCCATTTCCATGAAAACTCGCATCTTGTGGCAAGTAATGGGAGTGTTCTTAAGGGACTTAGAATAAGCCTAAAAATGTTTCCTTTGCCTTCATTTGGAGATGGTTTTCCTTAAGAGTCTCATTGGATGATCTTCTAAGCCTTTGAAAATTCACTTGCTATGGCAGATGGTTAGCTATCCACCAAGAGCTCATGATCCCCTTTAGACAGCGTGGAGTTGCTCCTGGGACCAGCGACCACAGGACCCAGCTTCCCTTGCATCAACATGTGGTCATCATTTAGCCTTTACCAAGGGAACATGAGCAGAAGTGACATGTGTCACTTCTGGGTCAAGGTTTTTGAAGAAGTGGTCAAGGCCTGAGTGCAGGTAACCCCAAAGCCCTGGGGAAAGTGGAATTATAAGACGGAAAGAGCCTGGGCCCCTGGATCACTGTGTGGAAGAAAGTTGCCCACTGACCAGAAACACTCCCTGGACTTTGATGTGAGTGAGAAATAAGCTCGCATTATGCTAAATCACTGGAATTTGGGGATTTGCTTATTACACCTGCATGGATTACCTTCATTAACCAACCATACACTGGCTGGTCAGCCAGGCACTGAAAAATCTTCACCTGGCTTAAGGCACTTTGACCTTCCTGAGACAGGGATGCCGATAAAAGCAATGGGACTCCTAATGTCCAGCAAGGAACATATGGGATAGGTAAGGAACTTTTGTCCTGTAACAACTGTTCTGAGAGAAAAGAGAGTGATATTTGTTACCAGATAATGGGATGAGTAGAAAAGGATATTGAAGATAAGAGAGGATTGTAAAAGCAGTACCCGTTGGGACAGGCAGGCAGACAAGTGATTTCTGTTCCTTCAGAAGGGGAATATTTCCCACCCCAGTTGTGGTTCAAGCCTCCGATGACAGGCTTTGTATCCTCCACCACACTAAACCTGCAGGGACAGTTCTGGCAGTAACCAGGGAAGAGGATCACTTTGCAAATAACACGTTTCAGTATCAATAACAATGAATATCCTTGGAAGTCTCCACAAACCAGGCAGTAGGCTAGGCAGAGCGAGGACAAAAATCCCTGCCAGATTCTATATCTTCAGAGTGCTTATGAAGCAGTTAAGGTGGCAGAACATAATCATAAGAAATACTAAGGAACAGAGGCCAAGTATAACGTGAACGGGGAAGAGGGAGCCGACCCAGGTCTTCAGGAAAGAGCATCAGACACAGCGTCACGCAGAGTCCTGCCTAGGACTCTCATTTTGGCAGCTACAGCTGGTTCAAGTGTACATAAGAAGAAACAACGTCTCTGCAGGACAATTTCAAAATAATTTTTAGAATTTGGGGAAGCCTATAAAAGTGAGTCCATTTGATATGTGAGTAGTGACCACAATAAAAACTGCAAACCAGTGTTCTAAAATTCTTCCAGCATCATAGTCATGATGCAGTTCTGATTGGAGTCAATACCAAGCGTTTAAAAATAAAGAAAAAGTTTTTTTTTTTTCTTTTGCAAACAAATAAAAATTAACAATCAGAATGGACATTGGCCTTAGAGGGGACCTGGCAGCTCCCAGCTCCCTAGACCTGCTGGATCATGGGTAGAATGGGGAAGGTTCTTTGAGGGCAGGGTGTTGGGAGAGTGGCTTTTCCCAACCAATCAGAAGTAGTTTAGCAATCCACAGTGCTGCTGGGTGTCACTGGCCAAACAGTGACCTAGTATAGAATCATAAAAACAAACACATTACAGAGAAAATGGAATCTTATTATGATCCCACCTCTCAGAGAGGACTGTTGCTAACAGTTTAGGGTATATCCTGCCAGACTTTAAATTTTCTGTGCAAACATAAACAAGACTTTACTAGGGGCACCTGGGTGGCTCAGTCATTAAGCGTCTGCCTTCGGCTCAGGTCATGATCCAGGGTCTTGGGATCGAGCCCCGCATCGGGCTCCCTGCTCTGCAGGAAGCCTGCTTCTCTCTCTCCTGCTCCCCCTGCTTTTGTTCCCTCTTTAGCTGTTTCTTTCTCTGTGCAAATAAATAAATAAAATCTTTAAAAACAAAACAAAAAACACAAGACCTTACTATGCATTCTGTACCACAAATTTTCCATTTCTCCCCTCTCAAAGCAGAGTGCATTGTGAACATTATGTGATGTGGGCACACAAAGAATTACTTTATGCTCTTGCTTTTCCTTTTATCTCCTAATTAGAAGTTGTGGACCTAAATCAATACCATTACTGGAGTGTTTTTATGCACTACCAAGCTGCAGCCTTCCACTCACACAGCATTTTAAGCATACATCGTTCTTTGGTGTTGCTGCAAGCTCTATCAAGAGCCCTCTCCTGCATCTACTCTTCCTCCCATGATCTTCCCTTGTTGCTTTTTCCAGTCTCTAGCTCCATGTCCTGCGGGGCTCACCCTGGTCTTGATCTCCTAAGCAAACTTAAGCTTTTGGAAGGATCCATTGTGCGTCATTAATTTCTCGGGCAGATCTCTTGTATCTCTCTCTCTCCCTTCATGCTTTCCCTGGTTTAGTGTTCTGTCTTTTACCCCATGTCAGATGCTGGGAAGATCCTCACTGGTCTCCAGACCCTACTTTTCCTTAGGCTTGTCTCATGGCATCTCACATCAGGAGTCAGACGGTGGAAGACTTTAAATTCAAGGTTATGTGTTTTGAGTTCTAAGCCTTAAATAAGAGGAACAGATGAACTGACACACAGAAAGTAGTGTTTGAGGTCAGTGGGGTGTAAGGGGCAGGATAAAAGGCAAGATGCATGGTAGAATGACTTGAGCCTAGCTTTGTGGGGAGAGCAGCCAGGGATCTGTCCAAGGTGCTTCATGATGCGTGCTGAAACCTTGCTGGATGTTCAGTGTATCTATTTGTGTGTTTTTGTTTTTGTTTTTTTTTAAGATTTTACTTATTTATTTGAAAGAGAGAGAGAGAGCGAGAGAGGGAACACAAGCAGGGGGAGTGGGAAAGGGAGAAAGCAGGCTTCCCGCAGAGCAGGGAGCCCGATGCGGGGCTCGATCCCAGGACCCTGGATCATGACCTGAGCCGAAGGCAGACGCTTAATGACTGAGCCACCCAGGTGCCCCTATTTGTATGTTTTTATTTGCAACAGCAACAGCATGAACCAGGCAGGAGTCACAGGATGGCAGTTTTTCTTTCCTGGCTATACCATCTTTATATAAGAAGAGTCCAAACAAATAACCAACCAATATAGGGGTGCCTGGGTGGTTCATTGGTTAAGCAGCTGCCTTCGGCTCAGGTCATGATCCCAGGGTCCTGGGATCGAGCCCCGCATCAGGCTCCCTGCTCGGTGGGAGGCCTGCTTCTCCCTCTCCCACTCCTCCTGCTTGTGTTCCCTCTCTCGCTGTCTCGCTCTCTGTCAAATAATAATAAAAAAAATAACCAGTATAGGAGGCTGGTTAGATTTTCTTTCTGGACATATATATTCTCTTGAATGTCTTGTAGTCCTCTCTGATTGAGAATGTCTAGAAATGAATTCATCGCCCTTACCAAACTTAACCCTCTTCCGCCTTTTCCCCATTCCACAAACGGCACCATCATTCCTAAGAGGTAGAATCAGCCTCCATTCTGCCTTTTGTCTCTCACCCACCTCGTACAGTCTCACCATGTTTTGTTGCGTCTTCCAAAAACAAACCTAGACCCCATCCTCTTCATTATCACTGCCACCCTTATGGCTTCTGGCACCATCCTCTCTCACCTGGACCACTGCAGTAGTGCAATGGCCTGGACTCCTCTCCTCGTTCTCTTCTTTCCTTCCATCAATGTCCTCACAGTCATCAGAATGATCTTTTAACAGTATAAATCTAATCAAGCTATTCATTTGCTTAAAACTTTTAATAGCTCCCCACTGCCTTCAGGAGATAAAAAGAACTCCTTATGGTGACCAGGCCTTATAAAATCTGGCATCTTTGCTTTATTTTATATCCCTCTCCCCCACTGTTCTATAGTTCTTTTTTTCCTTCAAAACTGATGTGCTCTGTCCAGACTTAGGACCCTTCCTCACACTGTTCTCTCTGCCTGGAATGATTCACCAGTCCCTGCCTTCACCGAGCTAATACCTGCTTCATTTCTTAGCTCAAAGATCACTCATTCCAGGATACCCCACATCGGTTTATATCTACCAATTACATGTTCCTGCAACACTCTGTACATCTCCCCCAATATATCCAGTGAACATATTCAAAGTTTGTTTCCCTTCTAGATTTTTTTTTCCCATCAGGGAAGAGCCTGAATCTCTCCTGTTTACTATGGTATCATCTATAACCACACCTGACGCTTAGCAGGTGCTTAGGAAACATTTGCTGAATAAATAACCAGGAGTCCAGGGACCCAGACTGGATGAGAACTGAGCTAAATGCCCTCAGATTTGGGTTCCTTATTGTCCACAGGCTGAAGTGACCTGAGAGGCAAGGGTTTCAAGTCTCCAGCAGCTGCATATTGCAGAGAAAAGGCCAGCAGATGTTCTGGCTCCTTCTAGATGTTGTTGGTGGGCTGTCAGATGGGGCTGCCAGCCAGGCCTTGCCATGTCAGGAGACCTTGGGGGAAGGAGCAGATCTCAAGCTACAGCAGATGGTAAGTGCTGTCTTTAGTCTTTAACATTTAAGGGAAAGAACTGGGAATAGACACTCGGCTCAGTGGCAGTTATGATGCATTTAAATAAGCTTTGCACATCATTTACAGAAATGCATATGCCTCCAAAATTCTTAATTGCCCTTAGATTGTGTAGGAGCTTCCTCCTGTCCATCTTTCTATTCTCAAAGCCTCATACAGAGCAAGCCCTCCATGCATTGGGTGGGCTGCCTGCTGAAGGCAGGCACATACTGAAACCTAGTGGCATTTGACTGGCCTTGGGTAACTGATCATCTTCTCCTGGAGAGTCACACTCCCTACAGAGGAGACTATGTCTTTTGCCTCTTTATATCTCCCCTAATTTACTCAGTTATTCTACCCAAGGCAGTATCATATTTTCCTGGAGAACGATTTCTGAATAAGGGAAGTAGGGCTTGGGTAGGTATTTCAGTTGACTTCCACTTGAAAATGGGAACATGAGTACCTACTTCATAAGATTGTTGGAGAGATTAAGTAAAATCACGTATGTGAAAGGATCCAGCCTGTGCCTGACATATAAACAGGTAGATTTGAAGATAGCATGGTGGATATGGTCGTGGGCCTTGTAGTCATTGGGCCCTGGGTTTAAATCCTGGCTGTGTCACTTACTAGCGCTGCGAACTTGACAACTTGTTTAACTTCTCTGAACCTCACTGTCGTCATGGAGAAAATGGCACTAAATAGCAGGATCTAACTGACAGAGTGGATGGAGGATTAAATGCAATAATGCATAGAAAAATGCCTGGCCGTAGAATAAGTGCTCAATAAAAAGGTAATACTCTTCAGCAGCATCATCATTATTGGACAGGGGATGATAAATGGGGTGTTCTGGCTGTTTGCAATCATCTGGGAAGATTTGGGATTGGGGGGTATATATTGATAGCTGTCATCCTTCCAGTTATTCAAGCTAAAAGTTTGGAATTGTCCTTGAATCCTCTGTTTTTCTCACTCCCCACAACCAGTGTATCAGGTATTCCTATTGGCTTTACCTTTAAAAGATTTTATTTATTTATTTGACAGACAGAGACACAGTGAGAGAGGGAACACAAGCAGGGAGAGTGGGAGAGGGAGAAGCAGGCTTTCCGCGGAGCAGGGAGCCTGATGCAGGGCTCGATCCCAGGACTCTGGGATCATGACCTGAGCCGAAGGCAGATGCTTAATGACTGAGCCACTCAGGCACCCCTGGCTTTACCTTTAAAGTAGAAGCTGGCTATCTCTTCACTCTCCCCATTGCTGCTACTATTGTCTGAGCCACTGTCCTCTCACTCCTGGATACTGCTATGGTCTCCTAGCTGGTCTCCCCACTTCTTTGTTTTCAACGGTCTTCTCAACACAGCAGCCAGAAGAATCCTGGTAAAAACACAAGTCTGCCCATGTCTCTTTGCTCAAAACCTTCCGGTGGCTCCCCATCTCCCCTAGACTAAAAACCAGTCATTCCAGTGATTGAGAGGCCCCATACCTTTCTCGCTATGTGATCTGCTTCCTCTGTTCCTCTCTCTCCTCACCTCCTACTCTTTCCTTCACTCATTCTGTTCCAGCCACACTAGTTTATTTGCTGTTTCTTTTTTTAAATTTTATACTTTTTAAATTTTTTTAATTTAATACTTTTAATTTTTAAAATTTTATACTTCAATTTTTTTTTGTAAAATGCCCAACATGGGGCTCGAACTCACCACCCTGAGATCTACTGACTGAGCCAGGCAGGCACCCCTATTTGCTGTTTCTTTCTTTTTTTTTTTAAAGATTTTATTTATTTGACAGAGAGACACAGTGAGAGAGGGAACACAAGCAGGGGGAGTGGGAGAGGGAGAAGCAGGCTTCCTGCCAAGTAGGGAGCCCGATGCAGGGCTCGATCCCAGGACCCTGGGATCATGACCTGAGCCGAAGGCAGATGCTTAACGACTGAGCCACCCAGGCACCCCTATTTGCTGTTTCTTTTTTTTTTTTTTTTTAATTTTTATTTATTTGAGAGAGAGAATGAGAGAGAGAGCATGAGAGAGGGGAGGGTCAGAGGGAGAAGCAGACTCCCCACTGAGCAGGGAGCCTGATGCGGGACTCGATCCCGGGACTCCAGGATCATGACCTGAGCTGAAGGCAGCCACTTAACCAACTGAGCCACCCAGGCACCCCAACTGAGCCACCCAGGCGCCCCCCTATTTGCTGTTTCTTGAACGCACCAGGCATACTCCTATTTTGGGCACTCTGCATGGACTGTTCCTTCTTCCTAGAATGCTCAAAAAAACATTAAATGTTTGCTAAAGAATGAACCAAAAGGAGGCTCATGGGTGGCTCAGTCGGTTAAGCGTCCAACTCTTGGTTTCGGCTCAGGTCATGATCTGAGGGTCGTGAGATTGAGCCCTGCATTGGGCTCTGTACTGAGCATGGAGCCTGCTTGAGATTTCCTGTCTCCGTATCCCGCCCGATCCCCCACCCCGCCCCCGTGTGTGAACGCTGTCTCTCTCTTAAAAAAAAAAAAAAAAAAGAATGAACCGAAGGGAAGAAACTTCAAAGATCTAGAGTCAGCTTACACATGAGAAATCACAAGTCCTGCAGAGTATTTAAAATTTAAAAAGATTTGCTACCAACTCAAAAATATGGTTTTATTATTCAGATTACAATCCAAATTAAAAAATTCTAATGAAGACTAAAATGATCTGGTAACATTAGATCCACAGTCCCTAATGGAAAGCATGGATAGAATGGAGAAATGGTTGCCCCATTTGGACTAGGCAGACCCTTTACAGTTTGCTGTGATCCCAGCCCAACCCACTGTCCTCACCTGGGTTACCTTCTGGCCCCTGGAGGCATCTGGGTTTGCTTCTTTTATTTAGCTTTGCCAGCAGCTGGAGACTATGCTCCCATCTCTAAGGCAGGCGTCCCATTCCTGTGGGCCTGGTCTCCCATCTGCCTGGGCTCTCTATTCATGTTTTAAGTAATTAGATACTGGGGTGATTGACCATGGAAGATCAGTCCTCAATCACTCCTGAACACATAAAAATATTCGTGAATACATGAAATAAAAATGTTTCTCTGCTAGGAACATCGATCAGAGGGGTGATGTTTATGTAGCATTGTTAATTGGATTTCTACAATGAGATATTCAGTCATTTGGGGTTTGTCTGATGCATCGTGGGCTGGGATGGCAGCTTCTGGCAATGATTCAGGGTGGCTCCATGGTCAGGGAGCTGAGCCGCCATCTGACCAACAGGCTGGGGAGAGGAAGGAGGGTTGAGGTCACTAGGGGCTCTTATGGTCCAGACTTCTTATCGGTGAGCTGCACAAAGAACACCATCTCTCAGATTTATCCACAATTTTAATGAATGTCCTATTTGAGATAATGACCCATATCTGGACTTGCACAAAGCCCTGAAAATACTCCTACGAATTGTGTTTTATCTCAGGTACTGCAATGTGCAGCATCCAACATTACCATTGATATTATCTTTTGAGAACTCTTTCCCAGGTTCTTTATTAAGGTTTAATTAAATTTTATGTGTTATCAATTAGGATTAATCTACATTTAGTCTGAATTAGAAGGAGCCAATTATAAATAACACCACTTCTCATTTATTCCTGAATGCAAAATGAAGGTTTTTAAACTTCTCTTGGAAAAAAAAAAACACAACCCCTCTGAACCAAATGTGCACTTTAAAGAGTTTTATGCTCAGGAGGCTCAAAAGTTCTATTAAAATAAAGTAAAAAGATGAGAATTCTTTTTTTTTTTTTTTTGAAGATTTTATTTATTTGACAGACACAGTGAGAGAGGGAACACAAGCAGGGGGAGTGGGAGAGGGAGAAGCAGGCTTCCCGCAGAGCAGGGAACCCGATGCGGGGCTCGATCCCAGGACGCTGGGATCATGACCTGAGCCGAAGGCAGACACTTAATGACTGAGCCACCCAGGCGCCCCAAAGATGAGAATTCTTGTAGAAAGGTGTTACAGACAGAAAATGGGGGGTATTGAGGGAAGCCCAAATTGTGAATAAACAGACATCTGGGAGGAGTTTTAAGAAACTTGCATTTTCTATTTTTACACATTTAGAAAGTATAGCTCTTCCTTGACTTCGTAAGTTGAAAATATCATAATTCAAAAGTGCATTTAATACACCTAATCTACTGGACACCGTAGCTTAACCTAGCCTGCCTAAAAATGTGCTCAGAACACTTACATTAGCTGACAGTTGAGCAGAATCATCAAGATAAAAAGCTTCTGCACAGTGAAGGAAACAACCAAACTGAAAGGCAATCTTCAGAATTGGAGAAGATATTTACAAGTAACATATCTGATAAAGAGTTAGTATCCAAAATCTATAAAGAATTTTTCAAACTTAACACCCAAAAAACAAATAATCCAGTTAATAAATGGACAGAAGACATGAATAGACATTTTTCCAAAGAAGACCTACAGATGGCTAACAGACACATGAAAAGATGTTCAACATCACTAATCATCAGGAAAATCACAAATCAAAACCCCAATGAGATATCACCTCCCACCTGTCAGAATGGCTAAAATTAACAACACAGGAGACAACAGATGTTGGCGGGGATGCAGAGAAAGGGAAACCCTCTTAGCGCTTTTGGTGGGAAGGCAAATTGGTGCAGCCACTCTGGAAAATGATATGGAGGTTCCTCAAAAAGTTCAAAATAGAATTACCTTACGACTTAGCAATTGCACTACTATGTATTTACCCAAAGGATACAAAAATACTGATTTTGAAGGGGTGCATGCACCCCAATGTTTGTAACAGCATTATCAACAATAGTCAATTATGGAAAGAGTCCAGATGTCCATCGACTGGTGAATTGATAAAGAAGATTGTGGTGTGTGTGTAGACACACACACACAGGAATATTACTCAGCCATCAAAAAGAATGAAATCTTGCCATTTGCAACAACATGGATGGAGCTAGAGTGTATTATGCTAAGTGAAATAAGTCAGTTAAAGACAAATACCGTATGATTTCACTCATGTGGAATTTAACAAACAAAGTAAATGAACATAGGGGAAAGAAAAAAGAGGAAGGCAAACCATATTGATAGAGAACAAACTCGGTTGCTGGAGGCAGGTGGGCGGGGGATGGGCTAAATGGGTGATGTGCATTAAGGAGGGCACTTGAGATGAGCACTGGGTGTTTTATTTAAGTGATGAATCAGTAAATGCTACTCTTGAAACATAGTGTAATATTATATGTTAACTAAGATTTAAATAAAAACTTGAAACATAAAAAAGTCATCCAACACAAAGCCTGTTTTATAGTAAAGTGTTGAGTATCTCATACTGATTGAACACTGTACTGAGAGTGAAAAATAGAATGGTTGTACAGGTGCAGAGTGGTTGTTGACCCCCGTGATCGTGTGGTTGAATGGGAGCTGTGGCTGCCGCTGCGCAGCATGAGAGAGGATCCTACTGTATGTTGCTAGCTTGGGAAAAGATCCAAATTAAAAACTCCAAGAAAGGTTTTTAGTGAATGAGTATTGTACCATTTGCACCATTGTAAAGTCAAAAAATTACAAGTTGAACCATTTATAGTTCAGGAACTGTCTGTATATGGATGCCTAGCTACAGGTATTGCAACGTTTTATTACAGATAGGCATTTTGCTGTAGCTCCGGTTTTCCAGGTGGCATGTGATCTAAAAGAGAAACCCGTTTTCCCACCTTTAACCATGGAGTTCTACAAAAACCTGTCTCCGTGGAGGGGACGGAGGACCTGCACAGGCAGAATGATTCTACATGGTGGGAACACATCAAAAGTTTTTCCTTCTGAAATTCTGGCTGGATGTAGGTCATCTAAGTGTCATTAGCTATGAGAGCAGCAGTGACATTAGAGATACGGTCATCTGTGGGTAGTTGAGGCAAAGAGACTTTCAACTTTAAAGTGTTAACCTGGAGCAGTTGCAGAGAGAGAAACAGAGTGCGCGCCACAGTTTCTGACACATCTCTCTTTCTAGAAGAGGCCACATTGTCTCATGCTCTGTTGTGTTCAGTGAGACCAGTTCTGACCAGTTCAAACACTTCCAGTTCTTTTCCTTCTGGGCACAAGTAGGCTTGCACTCTTCTCCTTCCCCAACCCTGAATTTGGATAAGGGCATGAGGTTTGTTTGGTCAGTGATATGCAAGAAGTGAGGGGTGTCATTTGCTTGTGGAAGCTTTGAGAGGTAGCATGCAGTTTGCCATGTTTTCCCTATCGCAGCGATGGTGGAGATATGGGTCAGATAGAGCAGCCACTGGTCCACTGTGGGCAGGACCTTCCCTCCCAGTCTGCACTGGTCATGTAGCATGAGCAAAAATTAAACTTTTGTTGTGTTAGGCCATTGGGATGTTGAGGGTTTTATTATTTCAGCATAACGTAGCTTATTCCGCCTCAGAACTTCTCTAAGCCTTTTTTTCTTTTTTTAGAGAGAGTGAGAACGAGCGAGCAGGGGGAGGGGCAGAGGGGGAGAGAGAGAGAATCTCAAGCAGGGTTCACACTCAGCACAGAGCCTGATGCAGGGCTCAATCCCACGACCATGAGATCATGACCTGAGCCAGAATCAAGAATCAGAAGCTTAACTGACTGAGCAACCTAGGAGCCCCCTTCTCTAAGCTTCAATTTCTTTAAGTTTTGGTACCTACCTTATTGAGTTGTTACATGAAGAAAAAAAAATGAAGTAATTCACAAAAATTGCTTCACTTATTATGTGGCTCACAGCAGGTACTTAATAAATGAAAGCGCTTGCTGGTATTGTTGCTGTAGTTGGAGATGCCTGTGTGTTGTGTCTAAATGACCCTCTCTGATACTGTGATAGTATGGTCAACGTTTACGTGAACTGTTAGCATTTCAGTATCTGGCCCTCCATCCTAATCAGGAGTCCCACAGCAGGCTCCCTTGATTCCCCTCTGTTAAAGAGTTTCCAGAATAGACAAAG
Organism: Phoca vitulina; assembly: GCF_004348235.1. NCBI lineage: Eukaryota > Metazoa > Chordata > Mammalia > Carnivora > Phocidae > Phoca > Phoca vitulina. The sequence goes on from NW_022589793.1 coordinate 1,487,518, forward strand.
CCTTCTAACACATGTTCTAATTACTTTCTTCTTTTCATTACAACACTAGCTAATAATCTCATATAGTTTAAGGACGCATAGCCTATGATAACAGCCCATTCGGGGAGCCACTGTGTTTTCAGTGAGCAGTTGGAAACCTAGCTTGCATAGGCCCTCTGACTCATCTGTGGACTCCAGCACTCCTTCTACACGAATATCCAGCCGTTCCAAGGGTAACTTGTGACTTGTTTAACTTGGGCCTCTGCACATTTGCTGGCTTGGTCTCGTTTGAGTGTGTCCAGCCTATATACAGGTGTAAACCAAGTGACTTGTGGAGACTTGAAATTTGTTTGGTGACCAACAAATAGGTATACACTGTGAACTCTTCCCATGGGCTTGGTGTGCTGTTGGGCCACAAATCCTCTGGAGGCTGTCACACAGGAGGAAACCTTGGGGACATTCAGGAACAGTGATGAGGCCAGTTCAGATATTACCTGGACCCGGAATTTAGAATGTCCAGTTCTCTCAGATGGTAGGGTCTTGTTCCAGAATCAGGGTGTGATCCTGTTGTGTGCAAACTCTACAGCCAGGAATGTTTTGGTTGCAAATGACAGAAATCCAGCACAAACCCAGAAGAAAATGTTTTGGCTATCTTAATTGGGAACTGCAGTGGCTAAACCCTTCTAGCTTCGAGTCTGGCTGTATCTGGGTTTTCAGATGATGTCATTAGCTCTTTCTCTCCCCCTACTCTGACTTATTTTTTCTCTATATTAATTTTCCTTTTCTTCACTCTTTCCCATGGTGGCCGTGACAGCACCAGCACCTCTGTGCTTCCATTACTTTTGTACCAGTGATTTCAACAAAAAAAGACTAGACTGTGCTGCTTTTTTGATAGTTCCAGCAAAAGTACTGGGGAGAGCCCCAGAGTTAATTTTTCTACTCTACTCCAAACTGAAAAGATTTTAAAAATCCAATAAAGAAATAGGCAAAAGATAGGCAATTTTCAGAAGAGGAAATGCAAATGCCAATAAGCGAATTAAATTATGCTCATTCATATGGGGGAAGGGAAAATGTAAATAAAAGGACAGTAAGATCATGTTAGAAATTTATTAGTTTGGCCAAAATGGAAATGATTCATAATCCATGGCTTCTGACTATGTGGGGGAAATAAGGACTCTCTCATACTTTGCTGTTATGAGTAAGAATTGTTTTAACCATTGAAAGTAATTTGTGATTTGTTTAACTTAGACTATTGGTTAAACAAAAATCTGGAAGTAGTTACTGATACTCAAAATATACATACTCTTCAGGTAGACAGAAATACCAGATCAATAGAAAAATGGTTATTGGGGCGCCTGGGTGGCTCAGTTGTTAAGCGTCTGCCTTCGGCTCAGGTCATGATCCCAGGGTCCTGGGATTGAGCCCTGTGTGGGGCTCCCTGCTCTGCAGGAAACCTGCTTCTCCCTCTCCCACTCCCCCTACCTGTGTTCCTTCTCTCGCTTTGTCTCTGTCAAGTAAATAAATAAAATCTTTAAAAAAAAAAAAGAAAAATGTTTATTACAGCATACTTGCAAAAATTTGGAGACAGTCCAAATGTACAAAAATAGGAAATTATTGAGTATATAATTTCATACTCTGGAGTTTTATTTAGCTACTGGGGCAAAAACATGCAGCTATACCTATAATATCTCTAATATCTTGTTAAGTAAAGAGAGCAAATTTGTATAGGATGATCTCATTTTTGACAAAAAAGAAAATCTATTCATGTAACTTTTTATGGATGCCTGTTTGCATTAGCCCAGGAGAAACATGGAAAGATACATACCAAGTAGTTGACATTAGTTACTTTGAAGGGAAGAGTTCATGTGAGTATATGTTGTTATAGCTTGAGAGGGAAATTCAGCAAAGTATATTTTAAAAAGGACAAGGTGTTATCTGTGTCCCTGAAACAAATGATAACAGATGGACTTTGGACTTCCAACGGAGGGGCATCTTAAATCCTGGACTTCCAACGGAGGGGCATCTTAAATCCTCAGGTAGGTGTGATAGAGGTTGGGGGTGGGAATCTGCAGGTCTGGTCAAGGGTCTGTTTCATATGTAATTGGTAAAAGCTCCTCTGGGCCAGTCTTGGTTGTGATGTTTGTGCTGCCATGGTCTGCTGCTAGGGGATGGTATCCTCCATTGACCCTGGTTATGAAGGACCTTAAAACATCTGCAGAATGGACACATTAGGTGCATGTGGGGGCATGCATGTTACTGCAGATGGAGAGAGGGTGAGGTCAGGCCCTGGTCGCCAAAAGGTCTTTGCCGTTCATTAGGTGGCTTCATTTGGTTGTGTGACGCTCCTGTTGTGGGTTATCTGTGGACCATCTGTGGAACCTAATATTCAAATTGTGTGATGGGCTAAAGGGCAGAGGATGTCTACTCTGCTTATTTTCCTTTTCGTTTTGTTGTTATTTCGACTTTTGGGACATAACTAGGGAGTTGATGTTATTTTTCAGGGTTACCAGGCTTTATGTTTGTGTCATGATCAGTCAGTGCATCTGTCGAGCAAATGTTTATGGAATGTTGGGCACTGTGGTAGGCACATCGTTGGCCTTGCTCTTGTACTTTGTGTTTTTCACATTTCTACTGAACAGGTGTTGCTACGTGGAAATAAAGAAAAAAGAACAATCTCCCAAGTAATTATTGAGTCAAAGGAAAAATAAAATATATAATCAAAGCCCACTTAGAGAATAATGAGAATGTGACTCATACATATGAAAACTTACAGGATATAGCCAAAGCCCTTAAATTGCTTTTTATTGTTGAAAATAAAAATGAATGAAGTTAGCTTTAAAATCAAGAACTATGAAAATTAGAAAAAAAATTTTCAGGAAGTAAAAAAATAATAAATCTTTTCAAGAACAAAGCAGAAATCCATGGATTCAAAAACAGAAAAGCTCAAGATATAATAAATGCATCCAAGAAATGCTTCTTGGAAGAAAACCAATAATGCAGATAAACCTCTGGCATATTGACTGAAGGGAGGAAAAACAAAACAAATAAAATTATAAATGAGGAACTCAAAAAGGCATGTGGGAGATTAAAACCAAGATATTACTATGCACAAGTCTTTGTAAAGAAATGAAAAAAATCTAACGATGCAGATTTTTTGTGCCATCTCAACAACAGAAATGGACTCATGAAAAAGTAATGTGTGAAGAGAAAAATAATCATATAAAAATTAAAAAGTTAAAGTGTTACTAAATGGGAGCTCTAAAATAGCCTCCTTGAAAAGAGATTTTTCTAATGTGTTTTTTTCCCCCAAATTTTCCAGTAGCAGATTTTTTTCGTATACTTGACTAACGGTTCCAGATTATAGAAAAGCATGAAAAACTCTCTAATTCATTTTATGAGGATGGAACAACCCTGAAATCCAATCTTGAAGAATTTGGTGGTGGGGGTGGGGAGAACAGAAGACCGAGGCACTAGATGAAAAACTATAAATAAAATAATAGCAAGCAGAATTCAATAATATATTAATAGAATCATTCACCATGACCAAGTAGGATTTAGCCGCAGAATGCAAAGACTTTTGTTTTTCAGATCAATTTTATTAAAAAAGAAATAAAAGAAAATCTCATAGATTAGTTGAAGCACCTTTTTTGCACCCCTTCTGGATTTCATTCTGTCCCCTCCTTCCCTTCTTCCATCCCCCACCCTTGCAAAAACAACTATTTTGAAGTTGGTATTTAGCCTTCTAATCTACGTTTTGTATCCCTACAATTTTTATGTGTCCATAAATATTCAGCTACATATTATTTTGTATGTCCTTAAAATTTCATAACTGGCTTTATTCTAAATGTGTCCCTCTGGAACTTGCTTTTTTTTTTTTTTTTTTTTTCCTCTTGGCATTATATTCTCAAGATTTACCCATGTTGACACAAGTAGATCTAGCTCTTTCATTATACAAATGCACTATATTTTATTTATCCCTTATTTTCTACACATGGACATTTAGGTGGTTTCCCTTATTTTTGCGGCTATTATAAACAATGCTACCACAAACATTGCATCCTTTTCCCCTCATGTGAATGAGGTTGTAGTTTACTCTCCTATCTGCTGGGTGTGAGAGTTCTGTCTCCCACAGCCTTGTTAATTCATGTGTGGGATGGGTTTATTTCTGTTTTTAATTTGTGTCTCCCTGAACGTTCAGTGATCAAGAGTGTTTCCTTTTCTCTGAATTCTCTTTGTATCTGTTGTCTAATTTATACTAGATTAAAAAAATCCTTTTCCTATTGATTTGTAGGATTTATTTTTATATTCTGTTGATCCAGGACCATTTAATAACAAGGAATGTATTAATATATTACACTGGAGAAGTAGGTAAAAAAAAAACAAAACCTCATATGATATGTCAGTAGATACCAAAAAAAGGCATTCAGTAGAACCTGAGATTAATTTTTTATAAAAAGTTCTTTGGAACTTGATGACTAGAAGCGTGATAAAATTATCTCTTTTGAACAAGGTACCCATCAGACTTGCTGAGGAAATATGAGATGCGTTTTCATTAGAGATAATGATGCTTATTGTTAGGGTCTGAATTGTGTTCCCCCGGCCCCAAAATCCATATGGTGAGGCCCTGACCCCCAGAACCTCAGAATGGGACTATATTTGGAGAGATAGTCTTTAGAGAGGTAATTAAGTGAACATGCAGTCACTAGGAAGGACCCTCATCCAGTGTGACCAATGTCCTTGTGAGAAGAGGAAATAAGGACATAGATGGGCACAGAGGAATGTCCTTGTAAAGACACTGGGGGAAGGCAACCGTCTGTAAGCCAAGGAAAAAGGCCTGGAACAGATCCTTCTCTAATGGCTCTAGGAAGAAACCAACCCTACTGCCACCTTGATCTTGGACTTCTAGCTTGCAGAATTATGAGAAAATAAATTTCTGTTGTTTGACCCACCCAGTCTGTAGTACTTTGTTATGGCAGCCTGAGCAGACCAATACACTCACCTTCACTGATACCATGTAAGTGTGTTGGGAAGTTTTTGATCAATGACTATATGGCATTACAGAGATAAGAGGTACGACTATGAGAAAGAATGAGACCAATATATCATTCATAAGTGATGTATCAGGAGAACTAGAATGTTGTCAGTAGGATGGTTCAGGAACATGATTGGATCTCAGACATTTAAAAATCATTAACCAATAAGACAGCTATTATTAAATGTCTCATTTGCAGTATCAATAAAAAATAACCAGACTGTAAGAGAAGTGCATGAAGAAAACTATAAAAATTTACTGAGGGGCGCCTGGATGACTCAGTCAGTTAAGCAGCCGACTCTTGATTTAGGCCCAGGTCATGATCTCAGGGTCCTAAGATCGATCTCTGCCTCGATTGTCTCTCTCCCTCTCCCTCTGCTCCACCCCCACTGGTGCATGCATTGTGTGCGTGTGCTCTCTCTCTCTCAAAAAATAAAAAAATAAATAAAAATAAAAATAAAAATGTACTGAGCAAGCAGATGGTTTAGATAAATAGATGTATCAATTGCCTGAATAGGAGCCTAAAGAGTTTAGAGATTTAAATTCTTCCAAAATTAGTTTACAGAATAACACATGGAATTTCCACTGTTTACTACCTTAATAAAATAATTCTGTGGTCCAGTGAGGATTCCTGACAAGGGACTTGAAACACCAGATACGATAATGTACTACAAAGCTCTAACAACTCCTACAGGGCGGCACGGCGCAAGAATTCAGAACCAGGGAGATGGAACAGATTCTTAGCCATGTTTCCCTTTAACAATCAGCAAAGATGGTAAATGGAAAAGAAATGATGCAAAGATAATCTTTTAAAAATTGAAGAGGAGTGGAAGCTGGAGTAAAGGAACCAGGTTGGGTGAGTAAGGTTAGGAAGGATTGTGGGTATAGTTGTCAGCCAGTGGGAGGAGGGACCGTGCCTGACTCGGACCCCCATCTTCCCTTTGCATCTTTTCCCGCTGGCTTTGGGGAAGGGCTACAAGATGGTCAGAAACACCCTTGCCCTTCCATCCTCATTGCCCCTCCCTCCAGCAGAGTAGACTTTCTAGGAGGTACTCCCCAACCCCCAACAGAAAACCCTCATGTAATAGAAATCATGCTTGGGGTGTTTGATAGAACTCATACAGGTCAGGACTTTATGGTTGGCTAGAAAAGTAAATGGTCTCACAAATAACAGTCATGCTTCTCAAAAAACCATGTCTGGAGTGGGTGGTCCCCCAGTGAGTACTCTAGCTCATTCTCTCATGTGTGGAACTGGTCTTGGAGGCACAAGGCACCAGGGATCCTGCTTGCAGTAATGCAGCCCTCACTCCACCCTCTCAACACAGAGCAGGCCAAAGAGGAAGGTTGCCAGGGGTCTTCCCAGGCTAACTATGGGAGTGGGAGGCATCTGGGAAGTGGAAGGATCCTGGGTCTCTTATTCTGTGCTCTGGAATAGGCTCTAACTTGTGGAAGTGTCATGAAGAGTAGGAGAATGCATTATGAGGTAACATTCCGGTGTCATGTATGATCTAGAACAGGAATTGGCAAACTATTTTTGTAAAGGGCCACATGAATATTTTAGTCTCTGTGGGCCATATGGTCTCTGTTGCAACTACCCAGCTCTGTCCTTGAGTGTGAAAGCAGCCATACGCAGTAGGTAAATAAATGGGTATGGGTATGTTCCAATAAAACTTTATTTACAGAAACAAGTGGCAGATGGGATTTTGCCCTCAGGCCAGAGTTTGCAGATCTGTGGTTTGGAACTTGCTTTTGTAGTTAGACCCATCTCCACTCCTTCCTTGTATGACGTTGGTAAATTATTTTAATTCATGAGATTCAGTTTCCTCCTATCTAAGACGGGGGTAATAATAGGTCTATAGGATTGTTGTATATAGTAAGTGCTCAAGAAATGTGAGCTTTATTGTTGGTTTGTTGTTAGCATCATTATAACTATTGTTTCTTGTGAGGAACAGAAGAGACTCAGGAAGGTCACCCTGGGACAAGTACCATCCCCTCGTCCTGGCTTAAAAAAAAAACAGGGGCACCTGGGTGGTTCAGTTAGTTAAGCATCTGCCTCTTGGTTTCGGCTCAGGTCATGATCTCAGGGTCCTGGGATCGAGCCCTGCACTGGGCTCCTTGGACAGCACAGAGTTTGCTTCAGGTTCTCTCTCTCCTTCCGCCTCTTCCCCCCACTCACGCTAGGTCTCTCTCTCTCTCTCTAAAATAAATAAAATCTTTAAAAAAAAATCAGAACACTGATTCTACTTAACACTTCTGTCAGCAGGCACGAGTCTTTAACATTTCCAAGATGCTGTAACATCTGTTGGCAGGTCTTTGGATATACTTCACATCAAATCTGAATTCCTGAAGGATCTGTGCTTATTTTTGTAACTTCAAATTGGAAGTTGAACTGGAGGTTTTCATGGAACTCAGACAGGTCACGACTTTACAGTTGTTTAGGAGAGTAAGTCACTGTCTCCATAAATCACATCTGACTTCTCAAGGGTACACAGCATGGCCAGACCATCCTTCTGCACTTTGGCTGAATTTCTTTCTCACTAGGCAGTCATTTGTTGCTGGACATTTAGGAAGGAACACACATTTTCCTTCTACTCCTCTCTGCTCTACTGGAACATCCCCAAGTCCCTGCTCTGGGGCCGCTTCTGTGCTGCCATTTTGTCACTGTCAGGAGCCAACATGTGGTCTCTGAAAAGCTGGCTCTTACTTGATGGCAGGGCCTCTGGCATTAAGATGTCCAAATTATTTGATTTTTTTCAGAACCAATAATCAGTGTCTGAAATCTGTCTTGCAGCCTTCTCCCTCTGCATTCCCCACTGCCCTGATGCGGACTGTCACTGTCTCACTCTGTGGTGACTGGAGCAGCTTCCTGGTCTTCGTGCTTCTCTTACTGCTCCTCATGAAGGCCTTCCCCCCCTCCCCAATCCCCCCCCCCGCCCCGTTTCACCATTCAGCAGCCACAGTGATCTTGGAAAATTGCTGATTAGATTGGATCAAAAATTTTAATGGCTTCCCACCAATCTTCAAATAAAATCCAAACTTCTTACAGTGGTCTGTCAAGGCCCCGCATGATCTGGCCCCTGTTTACCTCACCTTGTCATAGGGGCTGGCCCACTAAGTACCAGCCACACTGGTCACCCTCATATTTCTTAATAACACTAGAAGGCCCCCTGCCTCGGAACTTCGTATACAACCGTTCCCTGTGTGATGATGCTCAAATTCATTTCCTCCGGCTGCTATGACAAATGACCACAAACTTTGTGGCCTGAAGTAATACACATTTCGGGATGCCTGGGTGGCTCAGTCGGTTAAGCGTCTGCCTTTGGCTTGGGTCATGTGGGATCAAGTCCCGTATCAGGCTCCTTGCTCAGCGGGGAGCCTGCTTCTCCCTCTGCCCCTTCCCCTCCCCCTGCTTGTGTGCACTCTCTCTCTCTCTCTGACAAGAAACAAAAGAAAATGAAAACCAAAACCTTCCCTAAACAACAACAACAACAACTAACCCCACATGTTTCTTATCTAATAGTTTTGGAGGTCACACGTCTCAGGTGGGTCTCAGTGGGTTGAAATTAAGGTGTATTCCTTCTGGAGGCTCTAGAGAGAGAATCCATTTCTTTGCCTTTTCCAGAAGTACAGGCTGCTTGGATGCCTTGGCTCCTGGCCACATCACTCAGACCTCTGCTTCCCTTGCTGCCTTTTTTCCTCATGAGGACCCTTGCGATGAGAGTGGGTCCTGCGGTCTAATCCAGGATAATCTCCCTACTTTACAGTTCTACACTCGGTCACATCTGCAAAGTGCCTTCTGCCATGGAAGGTAACAGATTCTTAGGCTCTGGGGATCAGGACATGGACATCTTTTGTGGGGGCCAGTGTATTTCCCGATGTAGCTAACTCTCTAGTGCTGAATTTAACGGATCTCCTCAGAGAGGCCTTTCAGCCAATCCCATCTATGTAGGTTTCCCCTGATCTTTACTCTCATAACACCGTGTGACTTTGCCTTATTGCAGATTCCTCAATAAATATGCCCCATTATTAAACCTCTTTTGATTGTGTATGCACAGACCTTAACAGCCTGCATCTTCTCCCCCTAAGATCCTCTAGCCAGATGGGCCCCCTTCTCCCCACCCATAGGCTCGGTCCTGCCCTGGCCTGGCCTGAGCTGAAATCCTGGAGAAGGAGCAGGTAGAGATGATCTTGGCTCACCCTCAAGACAGTCTTGCCAGCAGGCTTCCATGTCCAGTTTGATTGGGAGGCCAGGGGCATAGCCTCCTGACTCCTTTTTAGTGGGGCACTGGGTCATGTCTGTGAAAATTGGAAAGTGGAGGGTTTTAGTGCTCTCTCTTTATAGACATGATTCTTGCCAGTTAGAGAGTTACTGGCAGGACCTATCCTTGTCTGAATCAGCAAATGGTCTGACGGAGTGCTTTCTTGCACTAAAATTTATGATGTTAATCACAGCTCAGTGAGAAACCTTTCCAGCAGCAGGCTCTCAGTTTTAGGTTGGGCTCCCCAGAAGCAGCCCTGCGATGAGGATTTGTGTAAAGTGATTTATTAGGAGTTCTCAGGGAATGCTGGTAGAGAAGTGGAGACGCGGAATGGGGACCAGAAGAGGCAAGAAGAGTGTGGTATCATCAAGCAGGGTCCCGTGGAGGGCCAGCATGGCTCAGTCCCACAGGGGAGCTCCAGAGACAGGACGGGTCACACCTGACGGTTGTCCCACAGAGACAAGACATGTCCTGTCACTAACTGGTTACGGGCTCAAGGGAATTCCCTAAAGGGAATGGAAATTCCTAGCCCCTTCAGGCTTTTGGCATGCCCAGGCAAAGTGAGCGCAGTGCTCTGACCAGGACGTACAGGTGCTGGCTGAGTGAAGGCACATCTGGAGCTGCACACCTGTGCTTGTGTGCAGACAGTGATGAAGGGCTCTGAGTGTGTATGGGTAGAGCCCCGGAAGCCCAGCTATGTTCTTCTGCTCTTAAGTGGAGCCATCAATTCATTCAACACATACTCTGTGCCAGGCTCTGGGGATGCAGGTGACAAAGGACATGGGCCCAGCCCTCATGAAGTTTAAAGTTGAGTAGGGGAGATGGACATTAAGTTTTTTAAAAAGCCCACAACAATGAGGAATGACAGTTGTGTGTAGTGCTGTGGATGAGAAGGCATGCTACCACCAGGGTAGACCTGGAAGGCTTTTTGTGATGCTGAGCCAAGAGCTAAAGGGTGAGTACAGTTTATTCAGACAAAAAAAGGGAGGAAAGAACGTTGTAAGCCAAGGGAGCACACGTGCAAGGGTCCTGAGGCAGGAATCAGCAGGAGGAAGTAAAAGAACGCTGGTGTGGCTGGAGTTCCAAGAGCCGGGGGAGTGGTAAGAGACCAGTCTATAGCTTGCTGAGGGATGATTTTTTTCCTGCTTGCCACCTAATTTCTTTCTGATGCTGTCCAGTGTTTTTCAGACCCAGATCTGTGGGCCATTGTACAGTATGTTCCTTGGAAGCCAAGGGAAAATGGGGACATAGAGAGGATGTTAGGTGGGTGAGTCTGTTTTCAACTGTTCATCTTTTCCCCACTGTAGCTTATAGCTGAAATTAATACATAAATTTACAGCCGCAAGTCAGTTGTGATAAATAATCCCAGAAGTGTTCCGATTATTTACATTTTTATGGAATCTTGCCTGAGCAAACCCAGAGAGCTCACTAGGCACTTGAAGAATTATGTCTTGTTCAAAACCAATTTAATAGCAATGGAAAATAAAGCCATCTGTGGGAACTTGTAGAGTAGAGTAGTAATTCTCTGCCAGATGAGCAATATACAAAAAGCACCAAATGAACCCGAGCACACCACGCTCAAAGAAGAGTAACAACTGCAACTTAAATGAACTGTCCGAGGACATCAGGCCTCCGCATGTCTCTTGCCTACATGTCATTCAGATGAGCATTCTGGTCACGTTGCGATGTGAGCAGAGTCCTCATGATGGCTCCGTCCGCAGTGGTGCTGACTGGAGGCAGGTCGCACAACAGGGAAGAAAGTTCGCTTAGTGGAGGGGTCAGCAGCATGGTTTTGGGGCCAAAGAGTTGAGGTTTGCATCTGGGTTCTGTCACTTATTAGCTGTGTGACATTGGGCACGTCACTGTTTCTCATTGTCCTAGTGCATAAAATAGGATAATACGTGTTTGGGTTCTTCTCTCCAAATCCAGCTAACAGCATTGGTTTCCTGTCCTTTCTTTTTTTTTGTTATTTCATAGTTTATCACTTATTTTTAAAAGCTTTACTGAGGCACAATTTACATGCATTAAAATTCACCCATTTTAAATGTACAGTTTAATGAGTTTTTAGCAAATTTATATAATTGTGCAATTACCTCCACAATCCAGTTTTAGAATACTTCCATCACTCCCCAAGGTCCCCTCATTCCCATTTATGGTTGATGCCTACTCCCACCGCCAGCTCTAGGAGACCACCAATGTGTTTCTATCTCTACAGTTTGTCTTTTCTAGAAATCTCCTGTAACTTGAATCATACAACAGGTAGTCTTCTGTGGCTGGCTTCTTTCACTTAGCATAGTGTTTTTGAGATCTATGTTGTTGCATATATCCAGAGTTTTCTTTTATTGTTGGCATGGATATAAACCTCATTTTACCCACTCACCAACTGATGGATACTTGGATCGTCCAGTTTTGGGCTGTTATGAATTGCTATACACAATTGCATACATGTCTTTGTCTGGACACATATTTTCACTTCTCTTGAGTAGGTATTTAGGAGAGAAATTGCTGGGTTGTACACTAAGTGATTTTTATTTTTTTATTATTTTTATTTTTTTAAAGTATTTATTTATTTGACAGAGAGATAGCGAGAGCAGGAACACGGGCAGGGGGAGTGGGAGAGGGAGAAGCAGGCTCCTCGCTAAGCAAGGAGCCCGATGCGGGGCTCGATCCCAGGACCCTGGGATCATGACCTGAGCTGAAGGCAGACGCTTAACTGACTGAGCCACCCAGGCGCCCTACACTAAGTAATTTTTAAAGAAACTACCAGATCATTTCCAAAGTGGCTGTACCATTTTACATTCCCACCATGAGCATGAGGATTGTAGTTACTCTCTGTCCTAATCCTTGATTTACCCATCTTTTTTATTTAGCCCTTCTAAATATGTTGTGGCATCTCACTGTGGTCTCAATTTGCATTTCTGTGATGGCTAATGGTGTGCGCACCTTGTCACACACTGTTTACCTATTGGTGTATCTTCTTTGGGGAAGTGTTCATTCAGACATTTTGCCCATTAAAAAATTGGGTTATCTGTCTCCTTATTAAGGAATTGTAACCATTAATTATTTTGGATACAAGTCCTTTCTCAGATATGTGTTTGGCAAATGTTTTCTTCCATTCTGTGGCTTGTCTTTTCATTTTACTTAGCACTGTCTTTTTTTTTTTTTTTTAAGGTTTTATTTATTTATTTGACAGAGACACAGCGAGAGAGGGAACACAAGCAGGGGGAGTGGGGGAGGGAGAAGCAGGCTTCCCGAGGAGCAGGGAGCCTGATGCGGGGCTCGATCCCAGGACCCTGGGACCATGACCTGAGCCTAAGGCAGACGCCCAACGACTGAGCCACCCAGGCGCCCCCTTAACACTGTCTTTTAAAGAGCAAAAGTTTGAAATTTGGATAAAGTCCAATTTGTCAACTTTTTCTTTTATGGATTGTACTTTTAATGTCAATACTAAGAAATATTTGCCTAGACCAAGGTCATAAAAGTTTCCTGTTATGTTTTCTTCTAGAAGTTTTAGCTCTTATATTTGGATTATGATCCATTTCCAGTTAATTTTTGGCATGTGGTGTAAGTTAAAGGTCTAGGTTCATTTTTTTTTTTTTTTTAAGATTTTATTTATTTATTTGACAGAGAGAGACATAGCGAGAGAGGGAACACAAGCAGGGGGAGTAGGAGAAGGAGAAGCAGGCTTCCCCGCGGTGCAGGGAGCCCGATGTGGGGCTCGATCCCAGGGCCCTGGGATCACGACCTGAGCCGAAGGCAGACGCTTAACGACTGAGCCACCCAGGCGCCCCTCTAGGTTCATTTTTTAACATAAGGATAGCCAATTGTGTTTGCACCATTTGTTGGAAGATTACCCTTTCCTCATTGAATTACCTTGGCCCCTTGTTGAAAATTATTTGTATGTGGGTTAAATTCTAGACTCTCTTACTTTTCTTTTGAGGAATAACCTTCCTCCCACTTGCTGCAGGCTCATGGGACAGTAACTGGAGACCTCATCCTCTCCTAGATGGGGAGTGGGTGCAGTAACCAAGCTGGGCTACTCTTGATGCTTTCTACCTAGGATTCGAATCCTGAGCAGTGAGACAAGGTGACAGATAATGGAAGAAGTTTGATTAAATTACAAAGGTGGTCTCCTAACCAAACTCATTCTATAAGACTCTCAATTATAACAGTTAACACCCATAGACCATTGGGTAGTCTATACTCAGCACTGTAGTAAACACTTTAATTACATACACTTATTTAATACTTACAGTAAAACTGTCAGACATATACTATTATCCCCATTTCACAGATGGGAAAACCAAGGCATTCACAGCCCAAGTAATTTGTGCAACCTCAAAGCTAGTGAGTAGCATGAACAGGATTTGAACCCAGGGAGTCTGGTTCTAGAACCCTGGCTTTTTTTTTTTAAGATTTTATTTATTTATTTGACAGAGAGAGACACAGCGAGAGAGGAAACACAAGCAGGGGGGAGTGGGAGAGGGAGAAGCAGGCCTCCTGCCGAGCAGAGAGCCTGACGCGGGGCCTGATCCCCGGACCCCGGGACCACGACCCAAGCCGAAGGCAGATGCTCGATGACTGAGCCACCCAGGCGCCCCTTGAACCCTGGCTTTTAAACAGGCTATTCTATTTTGGTTCTTCTCCTCCTCCTCCTCCTTCATTTTTTTTGTAATCTCTATATCCAGTGCAGGGCTCGAACTCACCATCCCCAGATCAAGAGCCACACACTCTTCTGACCAGCCAGCCAGGCGCCCTGTGCTTCTTTTTTTCTAGCTTCTAGAGGTGCTTTGGTTCTTGTCTGCTCCCAGGCTTGGCTATAGTCTAGAGGCTACTTTAGAAGGTCTGGTCCCCATTTCCTTACAGGAATTTCCCTGTGGCTTAAATTACCTATAGTCAGTTTCTGTTCTTTGCAACTAAAGTATGCTGACAAGCCCAATTCACAAAATCACCGTGAGAATTTAAGGAAGATTATGCATTAAGCTAAGCACAGTACCTCGCACCCAGCACATCAACAGATGTTAGAGATGGTGACAGTGATGAGGATGGTGGTGGTGGGGAAGGGACACTAGGTCAGGTAGCGGCAGTGTCATCCAACAGAACCATGTGCAGGGTACGGCAGCGGCACAGAGAAGGAAGTACCCAGCTCCACCCGGGAAGTTCCACGCAAACCTCAGAAGAAATACTGGGGCTGGGTCTTGCAGGATGCATAGGAACTCATCAGGGAAGTGGGATGGGTGAAGGCACGAGAGGAGGACATGAGAGGTGGAAATGGTACATACAAAGCCCTGGCATGTTTAGGGAAGTGTGAAATTCATTATGGTTGAACTGAGGGTGGGACTGGATGGGTGATAGAAGATGAACTTGCAGAGTATTTTGGAGGGCTCTATAGATCTTGCCAAGGATGACTGACTTTATCCTGAATGGGGCAGGGAGTTCCTGAAGCAGAATATGTCCTGGTGAGAGGCCAAGGAGCATTTGAAAAACAGCTGGGATTTCCACCACAAGGGGGTTCTTCTTCAGTAGTGTATTAGTGCACCAGGCTGCCATAACAAAATCCCACACACTGGGTGGCTAAACAACAGAAATGTACCTCTCACAGTTCTGGAGGCCGGAAGCCCAAGATTGAGGTGCTGGCAGGTTTGGTTTCTCCAGAGGTTTCTCTCCTTGGGTTGCAGACGGTTGTCTTCTTGCTGTGTCCTTATATGGCCTTTTCCCTGTGTGTGTGCATCCCATGTGTCTCCTTCTTCTTATAAGGACACCAGTACTGGATTAGGGCCCCACCCTTATGACTACATTTAATCTTAGTTACCCCTTTAAAGGCCCTATCTCCAAATACAGTCACATTGAGGGTGAAGGCTTCAACATACGAATTTTGGAGACACACAATTCAGTCCATACAACCAGCATTTTATGAAACATGTATTATCTCCTGGGCCCTGTGCTAAGTAGTTTCCATGCAGTCTTTCATTTCGTCCCCATACCAGCTCTGTAACTGTGGACAACTAAGTTACAGTTGTCACACTGTGCCTCAGTTTCCTCATCTGCAAAACAGGGATAATAATAGTATCAGCCTTATGGTGTTGTTATGAGTATTACATGAATCAATATATGTAAAGCATTTAGAACAATGTCTAGTAGGGTGTGTTTGTTAAATATATAAATAAGCCCTTTCTAGGATGAAGGCAGAATTCATATACTTATACAGACGAGAAAACGGAGACCTAGAAGGAGGAAGCGCGTTGCCCAAGGCCAACTGGCAGAAACACTTGAATTCAGTGCTGTCATAACCACAACACTATCATCTCATCTCTGAAATGGGCTCAGGGGGTTCTAGACTTGGGGTAGATTCTGTCATGTTTCTCAAGGGAAAAGAGCCTGGTCAGTTTCATATTTGGAGCGCAGGGCTTTTCAAAAAGCAAGCCCTGGCTGCTAGACTGGCACCAGGACTGGCACTCTGATCTGCCCCAATCTGCTGCCTCAAATGATCAGTAGGAATTTTTTTAGGTGCCAAAGCGGGAATAGAGCACAGAGGTATAGTTCGTGCATTTTGGAGAAAAGGCAGAAATTGTAGTGGGCTGAAGCAGAGGGTGTCTGGTGAGGAAGGGGAGAGAGGGGGTGTCCTGAGCCAGAGATTTGTACATCATGTCTGCCCTTTCATTGTAAGCCACAGGGACACACTGGAAATAGTTAAGCAGGATCACTTCTTCAGTATCAACTCGCAAACATGGATACTGGCCAATTTAGTCAAATAAAACAAAACAGTTAAAATGGAAACAAAGGGGCGCCTGGGTGGCTCAGTTGGTTAAGCGACTGCCTTCGGCTCAGGTCATGATCCTGGTGTCCTGCATCGGGCTCCCTGCTCGGCAGGGAGTCTGCCTCTCCCTCCAACCCTCCCCCCTCTCATGTGCTCTCTCTCATTCTCTCTCTCGCAAATAAATAAATAAAATCTTAAAAAAAAAAAAAAGGAAACAAAGGTCAAATAACCATACCTTTAGAAAGAGCTGCTCCAAAGATCTAGGCAACAGGAACTAACAGAAAACTCTTCAAGGCACTTTCACAGTTTTTCCTTCTGTGGGGGGATCCCCTCCAGACCCCCGTGCGGGAAGAGGGAATCTGATTGGCCTAGCCTGGTCACATGACCAGCATCGAGGCGGGCAGAACCTCTTGATTGACAGTCCTACCAGAGAGTCTCCAACGCGGGAGGGGAGGTTCCTCCAGTAAAAGTGGGGGCTGTTACCTGGAGGTGGGGAGTTGTTAAAAACATAGAGAAGCTGGAAGTAGACTTCTACTAACTGAGGGAGCAGACCTGAGAAACCAGAAAAGGGTGCTTTTGTTAATTTTTCACAGCCAACTCCATGGTTCCAAGTGCAGTGCAACAGGAAAACCTGCCCCATGCCTAATTTTAGCTTGTGACTTTAGGGATAAATATGGGTCTTTTTCATAGTTAAAATCTGATGGTCGGCAACTAGATACATTTCTGTACATATAGAAACAGAGTGTGTTTTATGAAGAAATTTATTTACTAACTGTTTTGAGTAGATAATACTTAAGTAGTATATTGCTATGGTTCAGAAATCAAAACGATATAAAAGGTATACATGTCAAAGTCTCATTTCCACTCCCAGGCCTACAGATGAACACTTATTAGTTTCCTGGGTGCCCTTCTTGTGTTCCTCTAAAGTTCTGTTTCAAGTACAGATGAAGATGTATAGGAAGGACTTGTCCTGGGTTTCCTTTCTGGAAGGTGTTGGGGTCTCCGAGAATGCCGGGAGAAGCTAGACATCTATTTTATCAGCCCAGCTCCAGCTCTGGGAGTCTCCCAGTGACCCTTTCTGCATGTCTTTTGTGGGGCTCTGGGGTCCTCAGAGTCCTCAGTGCGCTACTTCATTTCCTTGGGGAGGTCCAAGGCTTGTAGGCCTGGGAATGAACACCGCAGTTCACTGGAATACTCCAGCTCTTTGGGACTGGGGAATCCAGGAGTTCAGGCTAGTTTTCACATTCCTCCAGGTTCTCTAGGGTAGGGGTCTGGAAACTACAGCCAGAATGGTTGGCCACTTGTTTTGTAAATAAAGTTTTATTGGAACACAGCCACACCCATTTGTTTACCTATTGTCGTGGCTGCTTTTCCTTTATAACAGCAGAGCAAGGTAACAGAGACTTTCAAAGCCTGACATGTTTTCTCTCTGTCCCTTCACAGAAGACCTTTGCCAGCCTTGCTCTAGGGACTCCCCAGGGTTGGAGAACCCTTGATGGCCCAAACTGAGGAGGTCATCAATTCAGAGGAGAGGCTCAGACAAGAAGTCTGAGAGTCATCCTTGTCCCCTCCTTTGCCTCAGCCTATCCCCGCCTCACATTCACTTCAGCACCAGTACTTGTTGATTTTTCCTCCAAAATATTCTTGGATTCTGTCCATGTCTCTCTGTCTCTGGCAGCATCATGGCTTCATCTCCCACCCAGACCACCACTGTCTCCCCAAGCCTACCTTCTGCTTCCACCCACTCTTCACAGAGAAGCCACAGTGGTCTTTGCAAGGTGTGGATCTGATCAGGTCACCCTCCTGCTTAAAATCCTTTGGTGGCTTCCTGTTGTTCTTAGAATAGGGGCTCAACTCCACAGTCTGGCCTCTGCCTGCCTGTCCAGAGCCTTCTCAGGCCATGCTCCCCACTTCTCTGCACTCCGGCCAGTGCTGGGCTCTGCACAGCTGGTGCTGGGCTCCCTCCAAATCAGGGCTTCTGCACATACTACTTCCTGTGCCTGAATGTCCCCCACCCTCCCTGTTTTTCCAATGGACTCCTCATCCTCAGGTGTTACCTTGACCATCATTTCCTCAGAGAAATCTCTCTCGACCTCTCTCACCAGGTAAATCCCCTTATAGGCTTCTGTCCCCACCTCCAGCATCTTGTCACAGCTGCAATTCTACATTTATTTGTGATAGTTTTCTTGTTTGTCTGCCTTTTCCATGAGCGTGGGAACCCATATCTGATTTTGCTGACTGTGGTGTCCTCAATGCCTGGCACTGTACCTAGCCCATAGTAGACCGTCAGTAGATATTTATTTACCAAGTAAGGAATGAATCGTGTTTTATTCCAGCCACCTCTGGGTGATGGGAGAGATTCTGCTGTGCAGCTTGTTGAGGTTTTAGGTGCCAGAGTCTCAGCTTCTCACCCCGAGAACCACATTTAACAGAGTGAGTTGGCAGAGCCAACCTTAGGCTGGTGTTGATTGAATGCCACTTTGAGACAGCAGCTGCTGAATTCCTTCCAATTGGTGTCTTCAGCCCCAGACAGGGTGTACACAGCATGCTTTTCTCCAGACTGTGTCCCTGGGATCAGTCCTACCAGGAGGGCTGCTTGTCACCTTTGCTTCCAGCTTCTCGGTGCCTGGTTCCCCAAGAGCCCAACCAGTGAAGATGCTAATGAGGGAAGACAGGTGTCTTGGCGCCCCGGCCCCCCATCTGTTAAGTATTCCATGGGATCCAGGCGCAGAATTTTGTTTTTCTGGACCTAAGCTGCCCCTTGACATAGCCAGTGATTGCTTTTTTAAAACCATGAAGGGGAACTAGGTCCTTTCATCCACTGATAAGGTGCTAGGTGACAAAGAGATCAGCATCCCAACACATAAATCTGCAACTAATCCTTGGGAATCAATATTTTTCATTAAGAACCTGTGAGAGTTGGGCCATTATGGGGAAAATCTGTTTAGGTTGACACCTTGATGAAGTTATTCAGTTCAGGGGCTTAAGTCATTGAAAGGTAATAAAGAGCACAGAGCAATCTTGGGGCTGGTTAGGGGAGAAAACGATGGGAGTATTGAGTTTCAGTTCAGTGAAAAATGACCTCCTGATTTATTGGGGAATGATGGGGTGCTGGCCTCTTGGGCAGGCCGGGCCAGACACAGTCAACAGGGCAGCATCTCACTCACCGCCTTGCACCCACCTGCAGTAGTGGCTGCTCTTTATAAGCTGTCTGCCAGTAAGAAGTGGGGAAGTGTGGTAGGGGGCTTGGGATATTTTCAGCATTCTCTAAGTCCTGACCCTCATAATGCCCTTTCACATTTTGGACATTTTCCTGTAGTCATGCGAGATAGTCTTTTCCCACCCTGGGGTGGGAAAGAAGGGGTGTGCTTGTGGGGAGGTTTATTTATATCCAGCCCGGTGTTATTCTGCCACATGTTGGAGTTGGTTATTTGTCTCTCTACCTGTCTAGTCTGTTGGGGACATTAGAATCTATGCCTTTTGACAGAGAGAGTTCTAAAGAGTTTAACAATGAGATGGAATTTACTTTTGTAAAATTGCCTTTATGATCCGCTGTGTCTGGAAGGATCCAGCCCATCACTAGAAAGAACCAGGCTTTCTTGGAGCCAATCATGGGTATACTCAGAGTCCAGAGGAGGGCATCACAATTGTGGGTCCAATTTGTCCATAGAGAATTACCTTAGATGGGCTCTTGGAAGTACATTTTCTTGGTCCCTTGCCCTCTTGCTTTCATCCTTTTTTTCTTTCCTTCTTTTCTTCCTCCTCCCTCCCCCCTTCCCCCCTGCTCTGTGTATTTACAAGTGATGTTAAGTTAACCACCTTGTGTGGAAACTTTCCTTTGACATTTTCTTGTAAACAACAACAACAAAAATGCCAGCATCAGAGTGTTTTAGGTTGGATGAAATACGGTATTTTGATTTAATGCAGTTGAAAGATGTCCTCTCTGGGGGTGAGGATGAGGAAGTATTAAAGAGATGAAGGTATTAAAGAGAGTATTAAAGTATTAAAGAGAACCTCATTCTACTGAAAAGTCACACTGGCGGCTGGATGGGTTATGTACAGGGAGAGTAAAATGGAGGCAAGAAGTCCAGGTGAGGGTCTGAACTAAGGCAGTTGCAGTAGGGATAGTAAGAAGGTAGATTCAGGAAGTAGTTAAGAAGTCAGGTCCATAGGAGTTGCTGACAGTTTGGATTTGGGAGATGAGGAAGAGAGCTGGCCGATGAAGCAGCTGGGCTGGAGCTCAGCAGAGAATGCAGGGCTGTGAGTTCTTGGTGATGAAGAGGTAGTGGAAGTCCAACACCTGGATAGGACCATCTAGAAAAATGGAAGGAAGGAGAAGATGAAAGAGCCAAGAACTAAGGGACAGGTAGAGGAGACTGAGGAGCAGTCCAAGAGGGAGAAGGGAAACCTGAGGGAGTGGAACCATGGCAGCCAAGGATGGAGAAGGAAGGAAGGGACAGCTGTGCTACCCCTCTGCAGAGAAGCCAAGATCACAACTCAGAGTGCCCCTTTGGCTTGGCAGGACAGTGTCATCGCCAGCCACACTCAGAACAGTTTCAATGCCATGCTGGGAACTAGAGACCAGCAGATTGAGGAGTGAGTGGACTGGTCTGTAGAGCTGTGCTCCCAGATGCAGGTTCCTCGTCTAGCATGATGTGAATGGCGCCCCTTCCAGGCCTGAAAGTGAAGTTTCTTAGTGTAGACCAGATGCTTGGCTCTGGGAGGAGGGAAGGGGTGGTTGCTATAGAGAAGTATCACTTTCGTTATTTTAACTTTGAGGAGATTGGGGCTATTGTTTTGGCACCGAGGAAGAAAACTTGAAGAAGAGGCTCCCATTAAAGCTAGGGAAAACAGAGGGTAGAAAATAAATGAAGGGGTGGGATCCAGAAAGAGATGTGGAAACCAGCCTTGTGCAGGAGTCAGGGGGAAAGGACGTAAGTGCCCTGTCCAGCCCTAGCTCTTTAATGGAGCTGGTTCCTCGATGCAACATGCCGCTTAGATTTTGTGAGAGCCAGCCTAGGGCAACAGTCCTGGGCTCAGTGTTTTTCTAGACTGCAGTCGGGCTTGCCTACGGGAGCTGTCAGTCTGCTCTCATTCCCTGGTCTTACATTTTAACACTTCATTCATTCATTTATTTATTGATGGATCCATTCAGCAAACATTCATCGAGTACCTGCTGTGTTCAGACACTGTACTAAGCAACAGTGGGTACAAAACTGAACACGACCCAATTCCTGCCTCATAGAACTTAGAGTCCTGTGGCAGAAGCAGACTAGCAAACAGACAAAGTGCCATGTGATCGAAACTTTCATCTTCATTAAGTGCTGTGCAGGTCTCCCCTGGGGTGGGAAAGAAGGGGTGTGCTTGTAGGGGAGGCTTATTTATATCCAGCCCGGTGTTATTCTGCCACATGTTGGAGTTGGTTATTTGTCTCTCTACCTGTCTAGTCTGTTGGGGACATTAGAATCTATGCCTTATTGGTTCTTGTGTCCCCTGTGCCAGGCACAGGGCCTGGTACTGGGAAGATGTTTAACAGACATAAGTGCTTGATGAATGAATGCTTCCTTTGGGCTTTAAACCCTAATGGTTATATCTTTGCCCGGTGTATCTCAACCTTTTAAATTCTTGGTATCCCTTTCATGATTCATCCTCCATCCCCCCAAATCCTCATTTAAAAAGATTTAGTCTTGGGGTGCCTGGGTGGCACAGTGGGTTGGGCATCCAACTCTTGGTTTTGGCTGGGGTTGTGATCTTAGGGTCATGTGGTGGAGCCCCGCTTCAGGATCCACACTGAACTGGGAGTCTGCTGAAGTTTCTCTCCCTCTCCCTCTACCCCTCCCCACTGCGCACTCTCTCTCTAAATTAAGTAAATCTTAAAAAAAAAAAAAATTAAGGGATGCCTGGGTGGCTCAGTCAGTTTAAACATCTGTCTTTGGCTCAGGTCATGATCCCAGGGTCCTGGGATTGAGCCCCGAGTTGGGCTCCCTGCTCAGTGGGGAGTCTGCTTCTCCCTCTCCCTCTGCCCCTCCCCCCACTCATACTCTCTCTCAAAAAAATAAAATCTTAAAAAAATAAAAAGATTTAGTCTTTTAAAACTACCTGTGTTTATTAATAGCCATTAATTTAGTCATTTAAAAATTACGCATTCTGTAAAATAATAAATCACAATATGAAATAGCAATAACATAAAAAAAAAAACCTGGCATTTACTTAACCAGCCAGTTGGGGTTATTGTCAACCTGTCCGAGTTATTGTAGCTAAATGTCCACATTTCATTAGGGATTTGTTGTGGGTTCCCTTTCCTCTCCCTCCAGGTGGCAGCATGGAGTAGTGGTTAAGCCCTTGAATTTTGGAATCAGATTTTCTGGGCTCACATCTTGGTACTGCCTCTTACAACCGTGTGACCTTGAGTGAGTTACTTAACCTCAGTTTCCCCATGAATAAAAAAGGGACTATAATAAATGCCCATCTCACAGAGTTTCTCTGAGGACTTTCCCAAAGCGCCTAGGAAAGAATTGGCACCTCCTAAGTGTTTTCCATCAGGTGATGTCTGTGCTCCAGCAATCCGGTGACTTCTGCACAGACCGCAAGAAGCCCCCGGCCATCCCAGTCCTCTGCGGGGAGGGAAGACCTATAGCTTTTCCATTTTGCTCCCCATGATTTCCAAAGGCGGCAGCATTTCTGAGCGAACAGGAATGCTTGCCTGCTGCTCGCTGCTCCTGTATGTATTGATTAGCATCACAGGGGTGGGGATGGGGGTACTGTTCTAGAAACACTCACTTTGATTCCTCAGATAAATCCCC